>NW_007070544.1:1147699-1156161 GCF_000164805.1 Carlito syrichta
ACTCCAACTCAAAAAAAAAAAAAAAGAATTACCTCTACACATAATTTTTGGGAAAGTGTAGGTTCCTAGGCTATGACTGTAAGAGATTCATATTTATAGCATTTCAGGTAGCCCAAGAATCTGCATTTTATCAAGTGATCTAGAAGATATGAAGCTGCTGTTTTCTGGATCATATTTGAAAAATCTTATCTTAGAGAGACTTTCTTTTTAAGTCTCCAGAGGTACTAGCTAGAAGTACCCAATCAAGGCTCTGGATATTGGTGGAGGTGAAGATAGGAAGAAGGAAATTAAGTCATATGCTCCTTCCCAAACCAATCACTCTTGGCAAAACAGTTTTTATGGATTGGATTGTGTCCCACCTCCAAGTCATATGCTGAAGTCCTACCCCACAATACCTCAGACTGTAACTATATTTGGAGATAAGACCTGTAACAAGGTGATTAACTTAAAACAAGGCCAATCTGACTGGTGTCCTTATAAGAAGAGGGCATTTGAACACACAAAGAGACACCAGGAGTATATGCATGCACAGAGAAAAGACCACATGAGGACACAGCAAGTAGGTGACTGTCCACAAGCCGAAGTCCTCACTTTGACACTTTGATCTTGGATTTCCAGCCTTCAGACTGAGAAAGAATATATTTGTGTTATTTAAGTCACCTTCTCTGTCCTATTTCACTACTGATGCCCTTGTAAACTAATAAATCAGCTCTTCTCACCGGCCTCAGAGTTGACTCTGAGGAGCCTGCAGGACTTGGTATGAAATGTGTTATCACAATAAAGTTCTTTCCACTTTCTCACCTAGGAGACCTAGAAATCAGAGCCACAAAATGTGCTTGTGTTCCTTTGCAGACAAATGGTGGGCTTGTGGGAGACAGGAACTGGAAATCAGCTCCTCAACCACTGAGCTAATACAATTGTGTGGATGAAGATCTGCTCATAATCTCTCACTCTTGTGTGAATGAGGGAAGAGAGCAGACAAGAGGTTCGACTCTCTGATGTCAGAAGCAGGCTCAGCTTGATAAAGTTCATTCATCAGCAGTTACATGTGTCAGCTTGTATGGTTGATCCAGTTGAAATCCTTCAAGGATTGCACAGGCACCAATGATGTCCTGCAATAACATACTCCACTGTGAGGTGAAGTCCATAGGCTTACTCAAAAATTTTATTGTCAAAGTTAAGAGCTCTAATCCTTTTTCTATTTACTTAGAAATATGCTGCTGTACTTCAATGAAATCTGATAACATTTTGGCTGATAATATGAAAGTCATTGAATAATATTAACTTAATGAGATTAATTGCCTGCTGTAATTACCTAGACATTGCTTCATCCTTATCTTCCTTCTGTTCTTTCAGCTCTTTTCTTCCAGTGTGTTTCCCCATGGGTGGTACAGTCCAGATTGCAGTACACTTAGCAAATGGGAGAGAGAAAGCAACCATGCAGACATTCATCACTCTAGAGATATCTGTCTGTCCTCCTTGCTTTTCTTTATACACCCTTGGGCTCTTGTACCTCACCTCCAAGGGATCCATGTCACCACTGGGAGAGAAATAGGTTTCCAAGCATAACTGGGAATGAAGAGAAAACTGGCCTGCCTGGAATGGAAGTGAATGAGGAAGGAAACTACAGCTATGTAGAGAAAAGAGGGACAGTTAGAGAATGGGAAACAGACAAGGAGGAGACGTTTCATCAGAGGGGAAGAGAAGGAGGAAAGAAGAGCTTCTGTTAAACCCAAAATTCAAAATCCGAGAGACTGCCAAAGAGCCCGCTCTGATGCAAACACACAAGGGTCTTTATTCAGGCTCAAGTCTGGGCTCACATACGAAACCAGCTGTGGCTTCAGGGACAAGAGCCCCGATCCAGTATGGCAATCAGTTTTTATGCACAATTACAGAGGGAGGGGAAAGAACGTTAAACTTGATTTTACATGATTGGGTAATTTTTCCTAATGGGTATGGGAACACTTGGTATTGGTAGGTGCCTTTCGTGGGCTGTAACCTGACTGCCCATGATTGACAGAAACCCACTTAACGGGCAGAGTGGAATGTCAGATAAGTTAGGTTTATACAGTCACTGCATATAAAGTAATTCGAGCAAGCAGGCAGGAGGTTACATTAGCCATTAAGTCTGCTGATCCACCCCGAGGAAGGCTTAGAAGGGCTTGTTTGCTTAACATTTACATAACAAAACATGGTCATTATGGGACAACAAAAGCCAAACTTAACAAAGTTTTAAATATGAATGCTGCAAACACATACAGTGAATGTGGGGTAAAAATTCATATAGTACTAGTTCTGGGAATTTATAAAATATCGCAAACATCTTATAGCAAGGTGGTTTTTGTAAAAGTCTTTGATTCCCTCAGGTTTACATAGCCACTGTGTATAAATTAACACTGGCATGGAAGCCGGTGATTTAAATCAACATAAAGCCCACCTAGAGAGCCGCTAGCGCCTCAGAGTCTACTGCGATAGCAAAGGAATGTCCGAAAGGGGCTTATCGCTTTGACATTTACATCCCGTTGTAAAAGCAGAAGTCAGCATGGCAATTGGGACTGACAATGTTTAACCCAAGAGTTCTAAATACAAACACTACTTAAGACATTATATAACTACACAATCAGCCACTACCCAGCACCCGACATGTGCCTAATTCTACGGAGTCTGAGGTAGGATTTAAAGTACTAAGATTTCATAAAGTACAATGAACATGAGGTAGGAATACATAAAATATAGTGAACTAAACACTACTTTTACAACAAGTATGGCTTTTTAAGTTTCTTGATTTCTTGGGTCTCTCACTTCATGGGTTGAATTGTGTCTCCCAAAACATGTTGAAGTCTTGACCTCCAGCACCTGTAAACATGCTCCTACTTGGAGATGGGGCCTTCGCAGATGGAATTAGGTTAAAATGAAGCCATACTGGATCAGGGTGAGCCCTAATCCAATACAACTGGTGTCCTCATATGAAGAGGAAAATTTGAACATAGACACACACAGAAGGAAAATCATGTAAAGATGAAGGCAGAGGTTGAAGTGATGCTGCCACAAGCCAAGAAATGCCAGAGGCCACCACAAGCTGGAAGAGGCAAAGTAGAAGCCTCCTTGAAAAGCTTAGAACAACCCTGCCAACACCTTGATTTCAGACTTCAGCCCTCCAGAACCAAGAGAGACCTCCAGGACTGACAAGTTTCTATTGTTTTAAGGCTTCCAGTGGTGGAACTTTGTCATGGCAGCCCTAGCAAACTAACCAGAAAAGAGTGTGTAGAGCACAAGGAAGTTTCCTGAAGGCAGCATACTTCTACACTGCCTGACCCATGGGTAGCACTTAGTAAACACGCATGGATACTAGTCTAGGATAATAGATTAGATGACAATTACTACCATGTATGTAAGATGCTGAGAACAAAAGTGAAAGAGGAAATAAAGTGTGAACCAATGTCCTATCATATATCTTTTACTTTTACTTTTTTCCTCATTGGCTAGCTCAGGGCCTTGCAGAAAACAAAGTCTTAACAAATGTGTTGATGAATTGATTAGGTCATTCCCATAGTTATCTAACACTTATTTATGGACTCAGGTGTACAGTTTTGAGGCTGATAATTTGTTTTTTGGAATTAGAACACAACTGGCCTGAAAAAAGGAGGGAGCATCCCATCAGTGACAGTTTTCTCTCTTTGTGGTTTGCCAAGGAATGAGGGGGAGGACAAGGAGGCAGAATGAGAAAGAGAAGGGGAAAGGAAGTGACAGAGTAGGCAGCTTAGGGTAGAGAAATATCAGGGCTGTAAGAAGCTGCGGGAAAAGTCAGAAACCAAAGGAAACCCTTCCCAACCTGCCCCAATTTCAAGGTTACTAGAAATTTTTTTTTAAACTGTTAGAATCATTCTCACCCTACATTCCTGATGCAGTCTGCTCAGGATGTTTGTAGATGGGAGCTAACCACCAGGGCAGGAACTAGCTTGAAGACCCCTTGGAGCATGCACATCAATAGCCAAGATTAACCTAAGATAACTATGATTGACTTTTGCCTTCATTAAAAGCACATTAGCATACTAAATGACACATTATCCAGCACCATGATGGTTCTGACACTGCACATTTATAGTTATAAACTGGTTGGCACCCAATTCCAGGAATTGCCCATGCATTTCTTAGAAAAATCCACCCCTTTAATAGAACATTCCACCCCATCATTATTATAGTTCACAAAAACCACAAGCCAAAGACTCTTGGTATGAGACTTCGTTGTGCTCACCTGCACTTTGCCTTAAAGTGGGTACTATTCTGTTGTTCTTACTTTTTTTTTTTTTTTTTTTGAGTTGGAGTCTCACTCTGTTGCCTAGACTGGAGTGCAGTGGCCGCTCCCAGCCACCACAGCCTCGACCAGCTGGCTCCAGCGATCCTTCCGCCTCAAGTTTCCAAGTAGCCGGAATTACAGGCATGCGCTACCATGCCCGGCTGATTTTTTTTTAATTTATTGTAGAGATGAGGGCTCGCTGCCCAGGCGGGTCTCAAACCCGTGGGCTCAGGCAATTCACTCACCTCAGCCTCCCAAAGGCATGGGATTACAGGCTGAGCCACCGAGCCCGGCTGTTCTTACTTTTAATAAATTTGCTGTCTTGCTACTTTCGACTTGCTCTGAAATTCTTTTCTGTGGTAAAATCAATGACCTGGAACAGAACACTGGTGTAACAGACAGAATTTCCATAACAGAAAGAAAACAAGAAGAAAGAGAAATTGTTTCCACTATGAATGCAGGAGAAGTGGTGAGTGTATGTCACACATGGCTCACGGGTAGAGAAAATTCCACTCACCACAATTCTGTTGAGAAAACAGACTTTACTTGTAAGGATGCCTACCTGAGGACCTGCCCACCGAGAACCTGTGTCAGCAAGCACAAAGTTCTCAGAGTAGGGGAAGATATTTTAAATGAGGCCAGAGGAAGAATTTGGCTAGTTTGGCTCTGGAAAGGTAAAGAAGTGATGGTGGTTGTAGGGAGAGTTGGTAGAGGTAGGGAGAAGGATGGCTGAGAACCCAACAAAAGAAGGAGCTGTAGGGAGTAGATAAAGGATAAACTCAGTGGTGTGTCAGTTAGAGTTTCCCTACAATACAATTCACCCTAAGTCTGAGCTCACCTGGCTGTTTCTTTTGCCCTGCAGGATGAGAGCTGGATCCAAAGACATCTAGGAGCTCAGCTGAAATCTTTCTGGTCAAATCCACAAGTACATTTACTGTATTTTCTACTTACCACATTATCACAGGCAGTTACAGCTGCAACATCTGTGTACTCATGTAGCAGGAAGACAGAAAGATCGTGACACCAAGACTATTATAGGAAGTGGCAACTTTATTATGCCGATGGACTTGGCGGGCTTGACCGGCTAATGCTTCCAGGTCAAGCCCCACAGAACAGAAGAAGAGGGGTCTTACCTACCTTTGTTTAGGTAAGAGAGGGGGGTCATGTTGAGCAATTACACATCTTCTCTGGGATTTACAAGGTTGTAAATTTCCAGGTTTCCAAAGAAAAAATGGTTTCCAGGAAATGCAAGGTATAAACCATCAACTTCAAAAGAGGGGTTTTGGATAAGTCTATGAATTAGTTACTCTTTTGCATTTCCATGAGAGCCCTCAGTCTTTGGCCATTAGGTTTTTTCAAACAAAACCGGCCTGGCAGGTCTTTAAAGCTTGCAGCTTGACTTTCAAAAAGAAATACCTTTAACTGCTATCAGCTCCCTTTCTGCCACAGGGTTAGTGGGAGACGATTTGTCATCCCAGGTGAGTACCATGGGGCCAACTGCTGACCCTGAAGCAGTTACTCATGAGTTTCTGCTTTCATTCACTCAATCATATAAGAAATATATTTGAGCATTTGCTATATTCTGCCACACTCAGATGGATGAAACATTTAAGAAGGTTTGCTTACATGGCTTAGAGTGGATGCTGGCAGTTGGTTGGGAGCTTGGGTGGGTACCTGTCATCTAGAGCTCTTCGTCTTGGTGGCCAGATTTCAAGAAGGAGCATCCCAAGGATATGTATTTTTAAGAGAGAAACAGGAGAAGCTGTCAGTTCTCAAACAAACTGTCACAGATCAATTTTCACTGCATTCTACTGGTTAAGCAGCATGAGGCCAGTCTAGGTTCAAGGGGAGAGGAAACAAACTCTGTCTTCTAGTGAGGAGAATGACAAAGAACATGTTGCCATCACTAACAGTAGACAGTTGATTGAGCTTTTAAAAATGAGAATATCTTCTGTAACCATTAAAATTATTTGCTTTGCTGCCAAATAAGCTTCTCTCCAGTATTCCTCAGGAGTATGCATTGTTTAGAAAGGCCTTGCATGAATAGAATTTGTGTTGTTGAAAATCCAAACAAATATTGACTTTTACTTCTGGCTTAATATGGCATAAAGTAAAAACAGTAGATACAAAGAGGATTAAGATGGCCAAAATGAGGCAACTAGAGTGAGTTTCTCATACAGAATAAACCAAGATAGCATTTCCTCAGCACCCAGAGAGAAACTAATCCAGCAGCGTACCCCTTGAGTCTAAAAAGAGTAATTTAAAGGGTAAACTGAGGCAAAGTGGGCCGGTGCCACGGGAATAATGCAAGATGGAGACAGAGAGGAAAGTAGAAGGAATTAAAGTTTATTATTCACCTTTCACAGATGGAGAGGGGGCCAGAACTCAGGCAAGTGTGGCAAGGAAGGCTGGAAACCAGGTATATTCAAGGGCCTTTAAAGCAAGGGGGGCTTAGACCTGGAGGAGGTTTGGGCCAAAAGGAATGTCCAGAGTTGTATTCTTTGGTTTCCATAGCAGTCACATGAATTTAGTATCTTGACATTGCTGGGCATCAATGTCTCATGACCTCAGGCGGTGAACTGGAGGTTGTCATGTTCATCTGATAACAATATAACAATATATCAATAAACGTGCCTCTGGTCATATGCTGGAGATCATCACCAGCAGTCAATAACAATGTATCAATACGAATACCTAAAAGATAAATTGTTAGCAAGACTGGACATGTTCAAGGGATTCTGTGTAATCACCGGTTTCTAAAACTAAAGTATTTTTCCTATAAATGATTATAGGGTAGAAAGACGTGTGGACCGTGCAAGCGGTGCAGCAAGGGAATGTCAAGGGGTGAGGCCCAAGCAAAATGGCTGTGCTGATTCGAAATGGCTATGTTATGTCCTAAATCTCTAAGGTTCCCTTCTTCCAGTGATAATAACCACTTAGAGCAAAGAAGAAGAAGAAAATTCACCAACCTGGGCAGGAACTGACTGGACTCCAGCCTGGTCATGGTCCACCATAGCCTCCAGATGGGTGAGGGGAATTCGGGAGTTCTGTGCCCCTGCCATGGACCTGTAGGGCCCCCTGAGCCTTGTGGGACCCCAGTTTCTCACAGGAAACTGCCGTCCTCACAGCCATGTTCTGCCACGGGTTGGTGCAAGAAAAAAGCCTTGAGCAGCACCAACTGCCATTTTCCAGGAATTCAATCCTCAAGATGGAACAGCTGCTTTCCAGCTGGCCTGGGAAGGAACAGGCACCAAGGGCAAACTCCATGGCTTCAGACAGTTCCTGACTGGGCAGGTTGCCTGAGAACACCTGAGGTCCTGAGACAGCTGCACTTTGACAATCAGGTAGCAGATTGCCTAGGGCCAAGGCGGGAGCTGAGTGGGACGTGTTGCCATAGCAATCTCTCACTCCCCTTAGGAACTCTTCTGTGCCTGTTCCACACAATAGCATTACCCAAGTGGCATGGGACTTCCTCCTAATTCTCGCTGGGGCAGTTAATAGTTGCTCTCTTGCAGGGTGCTAGTCTGGACATGGATGAAAAATTCTCCAAAAAGACAGACACATTAAAAACAACAACAACAAAACCCTGAAATTCTGGCAATGAAAGACACATTTAGGGAAGTACAGCATATGACCACGAGGCACGTTTATTGATATATTGTTATATTGTTATCAGACGAACATGACAACCTCCAGTTCACCGCCTGAGGTCATGAGACATTGATGCCCAGCAATGTCAAGAAAACAAGGTTTTTAAATTAATCCAATCAAACAGTAAAGAAGAAAAATCAAGAGAATGGAACAAAGTTTCCAAGAAATGTGAGATTATGTAAAATATACAAACCAAAGAATCTTAGGTGTTCCAGAAGAAGAAGAGAAAGCAACAGGTTTGGAAAACCTATTTGAAAGATTAATGGAGGAAAACTTCCCTGGCCTTGCAGAGATCTAAACATCCAGATACAAGAAACACACACAAAAAACCCCGGGAGTTTCATTGCAAAAAGGTCATCCCCAAGGCATGTAATCATTCAGTTATACAAAGTTTATATGAAGGAAAGAATTTTAAAGGAAATGAGATAAAAGAATCAAATAACTTACAAAGGTAAACCTATCAGACTAACAGCAGACTTCTCAGAAGAAACTCTACAAGCCAGAATTGGAACCC
>NW_007070544.1:1156181-1165035 GCF_000164805.1 Carlito syrichta
GAAACCCTATAGCCATCATCATAGCCAGCTTTCTCCTACAAGCACCACCTCCTGGCCAGAGGTCAATAGTACCTCCCACAACATGGACACAATACCTCAGCTTTGAGGAAGACTTGATCCCAAACATCAGCTAACAACACTTTCCAAGCCACTCTGGCCACTCAGGATGCTATAAGTCAGTGCAGGTACACAACACAGGGCTGTCACATCTGGTGATTAAGAAACTCACCATACCAAGGCTATATCATAACAAAGGGAATCCCACAGTGCCCATTCTAGCCCCTGCCAACCTCAAATAAGAAGAAATCATCTACCCAAATAAAAAGGAACCAGAAAAATAATTCTGACAATACAAAAAAACAAAGTTATCCAGCAACTCCTCACCCCCCGAAAAGACCATACCAACACTTCAGCAGCAAACCATAACCAAAATGAAATTTTTGAAACTTCAGACACGGAATTAAAAATGTTGATTATAAAATCGACCAATGAACTTCAGGAGAAAATTGCAAACCAACATAAAGAAAAAAAAAAAAAACTAGTCTGGACATGGATGAAAAATTCTCCAAAAAGACAGACACATTAAAAACAACAACAACAAAACCCTGAAATTCTGGCAATGAAAGACACATTTAGGGAAGTACAAAATGCAATGGAAAGTTTTAACAATAGACTAGAATACGCAGAATAAAGGATTTCAGAACTTGAAAACAAGGTTTTTAAATTAATCCAATCAAACAGTAAAGAAGAAAAATCAAGAGAATGGAACAAAGTTTCCAAGAAATGTGAGATTATGTAAAATATACAAACCAAAGAATCTTAGGTGTTCCAGAAGAAGAAGAGAAAGCAACAGGTTTGGAAAACCTATTTGAAAGATTAATGGAGGAAAACTTCCCTGGCCTTGCAGAGATCTAAACATCCAGATACAAGAAACACACACAAAAAACCCCGGGAGTTTCATTGCAAAAAGGTCATCCCCAAGGCATGTAATCATTCAGTTATACAAAGTTTATATGAAGGAAAGAATTTTAAAGGAAATGAGATAAAAGAATCAAATAACTTACAAAGGTAAACCTATCAGACTAACAGCAGACTTCTCAGAAGAAACTCTACAAGCCAGAATTGGAACCCATCTCAATCTTTTCGAACAGAATAACTGTCACCTAAGGATTTGTGTCCTTATGCAAAACTATGTTTCATAAATGAAGGAGAAATGTAGTTCTTTGCAGGTAAGCAAACAGTGAAGAAATCTGTCACCACTACACTGGCTCTATAAGAAATACTCAAAGGAGTTACAAATACTGAAACAAAAGGTCAAAATACACCAGTAGAGAAACGCTGGGAATCAAAGTTCACAGGCTTTATGGGACATCAACATAACAGAGAAAATAAATATATAAAGCAACCACATAGCAACTAATATGATGAGTAGAATAGTACCTTATATATCATTATTAACTCTGAACATAAATGGTCTCAATGCCCCACTAAAAAGATATAAACTGGAAGAAAAGATTAAACAAACACAAACACACACACACTCACACACACACAACCCAAATATCTGCTACCTTCAAGAGACCTACTTAACTCACAAAGACTTCTATAGACTCAAGGTAAAAAGGTGGTGAAAATATTTCACACAATGGAAAACAAAAATGAGTAGGAGTAGCCATTCTCATATCAGATAAAACAGACTTTAAATTAGCAACAGTAAAAAAGGACAAAGATGGTTAGTATCTAATGATAAAGGAATCAATCCAGTGAGAAGATATAATAATTGTAAATACATAGGAGCACGTAACACCAGAGCCCTTAGCTTTATAAAACAAATTCTACTAGATCAAAAAGAGAGAGCAAATACAATAATAGTAGGAAATTTCAACACTCCATTAACAGTAATAGATAGATTATCAAGACAGAAAGTCAAAAAAGAAACATTGGAACTAAACAGAACTCTAGAGGAAATGGAACTAGCAGACAGCTACAGAATATTTCATCTCCAAACTACAGAATATACATTTACATTTTTCTTATCAGAATGTAGAACATTCTCCAAGACAGACAATATGATAGGCTACAAATCAATAAATTCAAAAAATCAAAATATACCAAGCACCATCTCAGAAAACAGTAGAATGAACTAGATTAACTCCAAGAAGAACTCATGAAACCAAACAAAGATATGGAAATGAAACACTGCTCCTAAATGATCCTTGGGTCAAAAATGAAATTAAACTGGAAATTTAAAAATTCCTTGAAATAAATGACAACAGTGAAACAAGTTATCAAAACCTCTGGGACACAGCCAAAGCTATGTTCAGAGAAAAATTTATAATACTTAAGGCCTATATTAATAAGACTGAGCTGGGCCTGGTGGCTCAGCCTGTAATCCCGTGCCTTTGGGAGGCTGAGGTGAGTGGATTGCCTGAGCCCGCAGGTTCGAGATCTGCCTGGGCAACTTGGTGAGACCTCATCTCTACAATAAATCAAAAACTAGTCGGGCATGGTAGCACACGCCTGTAGTTCCAGCTACTTGGAAGGCTGAGGCGGAAGGATCGCCGGAGCCCAGCAGGTCAAGGCTGTGGTGGCCAGGAGCAGCCACTGCACTCCAGTCTGAGCGACAGAGTGCGACTCCAACTCAAAAAAAATAATAATAAGACTGAAAGATCACATATCGACAACCTAACATCATACCTCAAGGAACCAGAAAAATACAAACAAATCAGACCCAAAGCTAGCAGAAGAAAAGAAATAACAAAGATCAGAGCAAAACTAAATGAAATTGAAATTTTAAAAAAGAATCTTTTAAAGTGTTCTTTAAAAGATTGTTCTTTAACAAAATTGATGGACCACTAGTTAGATTATGAAATCTAGAGATGAACAGAGAAATGGAGAGAGAATACTCAAATTAGTTTAATCAGAAATGAAAAAGGAAACATTATAACTGATATAATGGAAATTCAAAAGATCAACTGAGATTATTATGAACACGTTTATGCAAACAAACTAGACAATCTAGAGGAAATGGATAAATTCTTGGAAACATACAACCCCCAACTTTGAATCAAGAAGAAATAGAAACCCTGAACAGGTCAATAATGAGCAGTGAGATTGAAGCAGTAGTTAGAAGTCTCCCAAAAACAACAACAACAACAACACAAAAAGCCTAGCACTTGATAATCTCACAGCTGAATTCTACCAGACCTTCCAAGAAAACTGGTAACAATTCTACTGAAGCTATTCCACAGGATTGAAGAGGAAGGAATCCTTCCTAATTCATTCCACAAGGCCAGCATCACTCTGATACCCAAACCAGGAAAAGACACAACTAAAAAAGAAAACCATAGACCCATATCCCTTATGAACATAGACATAAAAGTCCTTAGCAGCTGGGCTCGGTGGCTCAGCCTGTAATCCTGCGCCTTTGGGAGGCTGAAGTGAGTGGATTGCCTGAGCCCACGGGTTCGAGACCCGCCTGGGCAGCAAGACCTCATCTCTACAATAAATCAAAAAATCAGCCGGGCGTGGTAGCGCATGCCTGTAATTCCGGCTACTTGGAAGGCTGAGGTGAAAGGATCGCTGGAGCCCAGCAGGTCAAGGCTGCGGTGGCCAGGAGTGGCCACTGCACTCCAGTCTGGGCGACAGAGTGAGACTCCACCTCAAAAAAAAGTCCTTAGCAAAATACTTGCAAGCCAAATTCAACAGTACATTATATATATATAACTCATGACCAAGTGGGTTTTATCCCAGGGATGCAAGGGTGCTTAAACATACGCAAGTCAATAAACGTGATCCTACATAAACAGACTTTTAAAAAAATATTTTTAAAAAGCATTTGATAAAACCTAGCATCCCTTTGTGATAAAACCCCTCAGCAAAATAGGTATAGAAGGGACATCCTACAAAATAATAAGAGCTATACATGACAAACCCACAGCCAATGTCATCCTGAATGGAGAAAAGTTGAATGCATTCTCCCTCAGAACTGGAACAAGGTAAGAATGCCCACTTTCACCACTACTATTCAACATAGTCCTGAATATTCTAGCCATAGCAATCAGGCAAGAAAAAAAAATAAAGCGTATCTCAATTGGAAAAGAAGAAAGTAAAATATCTCTGTATGCCAACAATATGATCTTATACCTAGAGAACTCTAAAGACTTCTCCAAAAGACTCTTGGACATGATAAATGAATTTGGTAAAGTTCCAGGATACAAAACAGCATACACAAATCAGTAGCACTGCTATACACTGATAGCGAACAAGTTGAGAATCAAATCAAAAACTCAATTCCATTTACAATTGCCGCCAAAAAGCTAAAATACTTAGGAATATGTTTAACCAAGGAGGTAAAAGATCTCTACAAGGAGAATTACAAAACTATGATGAAAGAAACTGCAGAGGATGCAAACAAATGGAGAAACATCCCATGCTCATGTTTAAAAGAATCAACATTATTAAAATGACCATATTACCCAAAGTAATCTACAGATTCAATGCGATTCCTATAAAACTATCAATATCACTTTTTACAGAATTAGAAAATAATCCTGAAATTCATATGGACCTTCATATGGACCCAAAACCCCCCAGAATTGCCAAAGCAATCCTAGGCAAAAAGAACAAACCTGGAGGCATCACATTACCTGACTTCAAAGTATACTCCAAGGCTATCGTAACCAGACCAGCATGGTACTGGTACAAACAGCAGATCCATGGACCAATGGAATGGAATAGAGAATCCACAAATAAACCCAAATACCTACAACCAACTGATCTTTGACAAAGCAGATAAAAACATACTGGGGAAAAGACACCCTGTTCAACAAATGGTGGCGGGAAAATTGGATAGCTACATGCAGAAAAATGAAACTTGATCCCTATCTCACCCCACATACAAAAATTAATTCAAGATAGATTAAATGTCAGATCTGAAACCATAAAATTCTTGGAAGAAAATCTAGGAAAAACTCTTATGAATATCAACCTAGTAAATAATTTATGGCTTAAACCCCAAAGCAAATGCAACAAAAACAAAAATAAATAAATGGTACTCAATTAATCTAAAAAACTTCTGCACAGCAAAAGAAATAAGCAACAGAGCAAATAGGCAACCTACAGAATGGGAGAAGATATTTGCAAACTATATATCTGACAAAGGGTTAATATCCAGAATCTACAAAGAACTCAAACAAATCAGCAAGAAAAAAAGTAAATAATCCTATTAAAAAGTAGATAAATGACATCAACAGATATCTCTGAAAAGAAGATATACAAATGGCCAACAAATGTATGAAAAAAATCCTCAGCATCACCCATCAACAGGGAAATGCAAATTAAAACCACGATGAGATACCACCTCACACCAGTCAGAATGGCCATTATTAAATAATCAAAAAACAATAGATACTGAGACTGATACAGAGAAAGGGAAACACTTATACACTGTTAGTGGGAGTGTAAATTAGTACAACCTCTAAGGAAAGCAGTATAGAGATTACTCAAAGAACTCAAAGTAGATCTACCATTTGATCCAGCAACTTACTACTAGGTATTTACCCTAAGAAATAGAGATTGTTATATAATAAAGACACCTGAACCCACATGTTCATAGCAGCACAATTCACAATTGCAAAGATGGGGAATCAACTTAAATGTCAGTGAATAATGAAAGTGTTGTATATATACGCCATGGAATACTTCACAGCCTTAAAAGAGAATGGAATCATGTCCTTTGCAGCAACATGGATGGAGGTGGTGACCATCATCTTAAGTGAACTGACCCAGAAACAGGAAACCAAACACTGCATGTTCTCACTCATATGCAGGAGCTAAACGGTCACAGAGATGGAAGTAATAAACACTGGGGACACCAATAAAGGAGGAAGTGGGAGGGAGAAAGGGGTTAGGGTTCAGAAACTACTTATGGGGCACAATGTTCACTATCTGAGGAATGGACCACTTGAGCCCCAATCTCCACCACTATACAGTATGTCCATGTAACAAACATTTTTATAGCCCTGAATCTAAGTTTTTTTAAAAAAATTATATAGATACAGATATACATCAAGTTGTCTCTTGGTTTTTTTTTTTTTAGAAAGTAGATACAGAAAAACAGGGAGAGAGGGCTGTAAGAAAATGTGTCCTTGATAATTCAGTGGAAACCAATATGTTCTCGGATATTGATGAATAAAATAGTATGATCTTGACTTATATAAATAGTTATTATAAATAATATCAGTAGAACTATTTAAAATAGTGGATCTTAGAGAACAGAACTGAACACCAGGATGGTATAGGAGATATGTGCATTCAAAAATTTAAATTTTTTTTTGAAATATTTTTTAGTACAAAATTAAACTTTTCTTGACTATCAGAAAAACTGTATATGGTGATAAGATCTGTTCAGGCAAGATATTGAGAAATGAGCCTTATGCATTGTTAAAAGAAATAGAAATGGGTATAACATTTCTAGAAGTGTTTTGAAAATGCATATTCTTACTCAGCAATCCCACCTCAAGGAATTGACCTTAAGATGACAATTACAAAAATGTGGAAAAAGTAGGTGCAATGATGTGCAATATTGTTTACTATGATGAAAAATCAGATGCAACCTAAACGGCCCTCGGTAGGGAACTAGTTAAGTAAATTATGGTACAGACAGTGTGATAATCTCTAACCATCATAAGTGATTTCTAAACCTAGATTCATCAAAATGAAATGAAATCATTGTCCATGACAGATTATTGAGTCATGATGCGGACTGCAGAACATGTAAGGTATACATTTATATATAAAACTATACACATGAGGTACTATGAGGTAGAATGTTTCGTGTTTTCTCTATTTTTCTGCTTTATTTAAATATTTTACAATAGGTAGCAGTTTGAACTATAAAGCTGTTTAAAAATAGCTACCAAAACAGCAACAGAAACAATATTTGCAACAACTCAAGATTAAATCTAGGCTACTGGTATACAACTACTCAGAAAAGATGACAGTATCTCTGCTTTTTATTTTTAAAAAATCATAAAGAATAATACAAAGTGTACTTTGGCAAGTGCCAAAAGAAAACAAACAAAACTTATGGCATCCTTTCTTCTGGATGAGATCATTCTACCCACTTTTCTTAAATGTTTTTCCAGAAACAAGAATAACACAAGAATAACACAATTCTTGCAGAATGCTAGCATTTTCATATCAAGAAAAGAAAGGAAAAAAAAAAGGAAGCTTCATTTACCTATTGGGTGACTTACAGTGAGAGAAACAAGCAAAAATGTTGCTGAATGCCTTGTAACCAGTGGAACCATTTTACCAGCTTGGGAGGCAACCCAGGTCATTTGCCTTTTCAGATTTCTTGCTTAAGCCCCTGCCTGCCCTATTCATCGGAAATTTCATTATCTTTTTCTTTATACGTGTCATCTCAGTGGCAAAAGTTCAAAGTTCAATTGCTCAGCCGCAAAGGAGCAGGCAAAAAGACACCGACTTGTGCAGATCAAGTCCAGCACCACTGTTCTGGGGCCCCTGTTCCCAATGGATGCCCAAATGACAGTTAGGACTTCCTGATGCCAGACAGTTTTGCACCACCCCTGGACCTTCAGGTGATATCACTTTAGTGCAGTCATAGGCTCAGCTGTACCTCAGAGTACCCTGTATGACACTCTGCCAGAATAACTGGATTTAGGAAAGCCACAAATAGTCAAGGTGTGTGCTTGAACCTGACTCACCAGCTCACACAATTCCTTCAGACAGATAGACAGATGGGATGAGAGAGAGAGAGAGAGATGATAAATAAAGATAGATAGATGATAGATAGATAGATGATAGATAGATGATAAATAGATAGATAGATATAGAACAGTTGATGGATGGATGGATAGATAGATATAGATGATAGATAATAGATAGATAGATAGATAGAACAGATGATGGATGGATAGATATATTGATACGGATGATAGAGATAGATATAGAAATAGACAGAGATTAGATAGATAGATGGATAGATGATAGGACAGATGATGGATGGATGGATGGATGGATGGATAGATGGATGGATGGATAAGATAGATAGATAGATAGATAGATAGATAGATAGATAGATAGATAGATAGATAGATAGATAGATAGATCGATAAAGTTCCCATTTGGGTCCTAGCTGGCCTTTAGCATTAGTGGACTTCATCTGGTTTGGGGCTATCTTAATTCATCAGAAAAAGCCTGATAAGGTGGTATCTCATTAGCAAAGGGTGGAAGAAGAGTCTCAATCCCTTTCCTATCTAATTTACCCTTCCTCCAGCCCCCAGTTTAGGAACCAACTGGGGTTTGGAGAATAAAGTCTTGTCAAAACATGCCTATTAAATTAACATAGACTCTTCCCTATGTAGGCAATGGAGTAGGGTAATGGGTATCTACTAATCTAATATTTGTATTATTAAGAGTGGTCCCCCAGCCCCCCAAAATGCTACGTAGGCTAAGCTAGATCAGTGCTGGCAACTTCTCTGCTAAAAAAATCCTAAATTCCGCCCAACTGAACATCCTATGAAGCTTTTATCTAAACAACAAAAAAAGAGGAGGGATGGGGCAGAGAGCTGCCTGTTTCACTTAAAATTCCCTCCTCTCTTCTTAACATGTGTCAAGACTGACTCTCCTGAGTCTGCCTTATTAATTCCAGGGACATGTTATACACTGAAACATCTCATGAAAATGATTTCTCCCCAAATTGTAACTGAGCAACTAGAGGCCTGCACTGGAAATTAAGCCTTTTGTATCATCACATTCAAGCATCCTTATTTGATCCAGGCCTTACATTTTTTTTTTTTATTAGAAATATGTAGCCGGGCTCGGTGGC
>NW_007070544.1:1165058-1176482 GCF_000164805.1 Carlito syrichta
AGAGCCCGGCAGGTCGAGTCTGCGGTGGCCGGGAGCGGCCGCTACACTCTAGTCTGGGCGACAGAGTGAGACTCCAACTCAAACCCCTCCCGCCCCCCCCCAAAAAAGAAATATGTGTGATCTCTTTCCTTTGTATTATATCATTAAATAGAGAGCTAGTTCCAGCTGAATAACTAACATTGACAAGAATGAGACATCAGTGGAAAGAGACTGGGAAAGCAAGAAGCTGCCTCCAATAAGAAAAAGTAGTTAAAACTTGGAAATATGCCAGGTGTGGTGGCTAACACCTGTAACCCCAGGACTTGGAGTATTTGTGTTTGTTTTTGAGTTGGAGTCTCACTCTATTGTCCAGGTTGGAGTTCAGTGGCACACTCATGCCACTGCAGCCTCCACCTCCTGGGCCTAGCCAATCCTTCCACTTCAGCCTTCCAAGTAGATGGAACTACAGGCATGCGCCACCATTCCTGGTTAATTTTTTTAAAAAAAATATTGTGGAGACGAGGTCTCACCAAGTTGCCCAGGCTGGTCTCAAACCCATAGGCTCGGACAATCCTCTTGCCACTGCCTCCAAAAGTGCTGGGATTACAGGCTTGAGCCACCATGCCTAGCCTAATCCCAAGACTTTGGGAAGCCAAGGCAGGAAGATTGCTTAAACCCAGGAATTTCAGATCAGCCTGGGCAACATACAAGACTTGTCTCTACAGAAAAGTAAAAAAAAATTAGCCAGGTGTGGTGACACACACCAGTAGTCCCAGCTACTTGGGAGACTGAGGTGGAAGGATTGCCTGAATCCAGGATTTCAAGGTTGGGGTGAGCCATGATTGTGCTACTGCACTCTAGTTTGGGCAACGGAGTGAGATTCCAACTCAAAAAAACAAAACAAAACAAACTTGGAAATAAGGCAAAAGTTCAGGTAGTATGTCCCCTTTTCCATCTCACTGGGTATATTGAATAGTGTCCTTTCCTCCCAAAATGAATGTCCTTCAGAATGTCACCCTGAATGGAAGCAGTGGATTTGTGTATGTATTTAGTTAGAATAAGCCCTAAATCCAGTATGACTGATGTTCTTAGAAGAAGAGGAGAGACACAGAAACAGACAGACACAGAAGGTAATATACCATGTGATGACAGAGGCAGAGATCAGAATGATCTACAAGTTAAAAACAAACAAAAAACACAAAACAACACACACACACACACACACACCTCAAGGATTGCCAGAAGAGAGACATGGGACAGATTCTCCCTAGAGCCTCCAGAGGGACCCAAACTCTGCCCATGCCTTGACTTTGGATGTCTAGCCTCTTGAGAGAATACATTTCTGTTGTTTTAAGCCAGTTTGTGGTAATTTGTTACAGCAGTTCTAGAAAACCAACACACTGGGGTATTGTTTAACAGGCTCACCCAAAAATTATTTCATTTTTAGGGGACTATAACTGTTCTTTCTTCTTACTATTTTAGGTAAGGACACAGTTTCTATAAAGCTACATGTTGATTTGTAGGCTTTGCCCAGCAGAGATACAAATAATTTCTATCCAGTAAAAAGATAACCTTAAAGGTTACAATTTTAATGCCCTTTACAGGGATTAAAACAGGTATTAACCAGTTTGTTAGCTTGTTTGTTTGCTTTCAAATTCAGCAAACATATCAGAATATCTTTTCTGGTGGAGATAATTCCTATTCCTCTAATTTTCATTTGAATTGATTTTTGCATCTTACAGTTGCTTCATTAGAACTTAAATAAAATCTTTGATACTTCTCCATTCTATATAACAATTTTTTATTTTTATTTTTTTGAGAAAGGGTCTCACTCTGTCACCCAGGCTGGAGTACAGTGGCACAATCACAGCTTACTGAAGCCTCAAATTCCTGGGTTCATGTGTTCTTCTTCCTCCTGCCTCAGCCTCCCCATTAGCTGGGACTACAGGCATGTTACATCACACCCAACTAATTTTTCCCTATTTTTTGTAGAGATGAGATCTTACTTTGTTGCCCAGGCTGATTTTAAACTCCTGGCCTCAAGTGATCCTCATGTCTTAGCCTCCCAAAGTGCCAAGATTATAGGCGTGAGCCACCATTCCTGGTTTCTTCATTCTTTATATGTATAGGAGTTATGCTTTTAACTTTTTGAAATTCATACTTTAATGATACCCAGAATCTTCAAGGTTTGGACATCATTGTGAGGTGATATGATTCAATGTCCCTTTGAATAGAGGAAGGAATTCCTTCCTCGGTGTATCAGAAGATTTGTTCAGCCTGTGCTTGAACACTTTACTTGATGGAGAACACATGATTGTTTTTTAAGGTAACCTGTTCTTTAGTTAGATATTTATTATTAGAAAGTTATGACTAGGCACAGTGGCTCACATCTGTAATCCCAGAGCTTTGAGAGGCCTAAGCAGAGCGATTACTTGAGTCCAGATGTCGGAGACCAGCCAGGGCAACATAGCGAGAACCCATGTCCACAAAATAAAAAAGTTAAAAATAAAAGAAGAAAGTTATTTCTCAGACTAAGACAAAAATCTCCTTCCAACTCTTGTCCATTAGTTTGAAATGTGCCTTCTGGAGTGGCACAGAATCTGACAACCCTTAGGATATTTGCTATGATACCCTTATTAGTGTTTTCTCCTCCAGGCTAAATATCCTTAGATCCCAGTGAATACTAGAGTTTTCCTCCATATTGTGTAGTCCTATTGAATTTGGAAGTTGAATTAAATTCAACTAACTCTTTTTTAAAAATCTTCTACTATGTTCAGTGCTATGGAAATCGAAAGGGAATCAGATATTATCCAAACCATAGAGAAAACACTGCACTTATTAACAAATCTCCGCAAAACAATAAACAGGGCCAAGCGCGGTAGCTCAAGCCTGTAATCCCAGCACTTTTGGGAGGCCGAGGTGAGGGATTGCCTGAGTCCATGGGTCTGAGAACAGCTTAGGCAACTTGGTGAGACTTCATCTCTACAATAAATCAAAAAATTAGCCAGGTGTGGCAGTGCATGCCTTTATTTCCCGCTACTTGGAAGGCTGAGGCAGAAGGATCGCCTGAGCCCAGAAGTTCAACGCTGGAGTGCCGTGAGCGTGCCACTGCACTCCAACCTGGGCAATGTAGTGAGACTCTGACTCAAAAAAAAAAATGTAGGCAAGAGGATGGTGGTCTGCACAACCACTACAGGGCTTGAACTATACAGCAAGAATGTGTCAGTGCTTACTCAGCCCAAAAAAAGAAAAAGAAGAATATTAGGAAGAGATGGGGTATATGTGGGGAGGAAAGCAAACATGTGAAGAAACAGTAATCAAATTGGAGGCAGTTTGTGTAATGATTTTTTTTTTTTTTGAGTTGGTGTCTAATCCATTACCCAGACTGGAGTGCAGTGGCACGCTCCCGGCCACCGCAGCCTCAACCTGCTGGGCTCCAGCGATCCTTCCACCTCAGCCTTCCAAGTAGCTGGAACTACAGACACGCACTACCTCGCCCTTCTAATTTTTTTTTTTTTAATTTATTGTAGAGATGAGGTCTCGCCCAAGTTGCCCAGGCAGGTGTCGAACCCGCGGGCTCAGGCAATTCACTCACCTCAGCCTCCCAAAGCACGGGATTACAGGCTGAGCCACCAAGCCTGGCTTGTGTAATGATTTTAAAAGGGGATCTGGTGTCATGTTGCCCAATGCAAATCCCAGCTGTGACTCTTGCTCAGTTCAAACTCAGTTGACCTTGAGTTTGTTACTTAATATCTCTAGATTCTTCTTCCCTATCTGTAAAAGGGTCATGGAAGCAAACTTTAAGAAGTTTTTAGGTTCATATAACATAACACGTGAGAGTAGGTGTTATATGCTTGACATATGCTAAACTATCAGTGAAGAATAACTATTAATTTTTTACATTTTTATACACATATATATAGATAGAGAACAATAGAGAGAAAGAAAGAGAGAAGAGGTCTTGTTATGTTGCTAAGGTTTGTCTTGAACTCCTGACCTCAAGCAATCCTCCCACCTTGGCCTACCAAAGTACTGGAATTGCAGGCATGAGCACCTGGCCCAATTAATACATTCTTAAAATATTTATTTTATTTAATTTATTCATTTATTTTGAGTAGGAGTCTTACTCTGCTGCCCAGGCCGGAATGCATTGGCATGCTCACAGCCACCACAGCCTTGGCCTGCTGGGCTCAAGTTATCCTTCCAACTCAGCCTTTCAAGTAGCTGGAACTACACGTGCACTACCATGCCTGGCTAATTTTTTTGATTTGTTGTAGGGATCAGGTCTCACCAAATTGCCCAGGCTGGTCTCAGACCCCTGGACTCAGGCAATCCTCTCACCTCTGCCTCCCAAATTGTTGGAGTTATAGGAATGAACCATCGTGTCTGGCTCAAAATATTTATTTTAAAAAGCAATTTAAAGTGAGAAAGCTGAGATTAGGAGACGAGAACAAGACCCTGAGAAGAGGGCAAAGGAAGGGAGAAAGAAGAAAATGCTGAGATGATGGAGGTGCAGGTTTTGAGGAGTCATCATATATAGTTCTTGGTTGATGTACCCCTGGGCTGTACACAGGGACAGTAGAATGTGCAGGCTAAAGCATAACCACCACCAACCCCTTCCCTGGCCAGGGTCTGGATGTGAATCCCAGCTCTACTACATGCTAGCTGTGCTTAACCTCTTTGTACCTCAGTGTCCATATCTATAAAAAGGGGGATAATAATAATAGGTCTACTTTACAAAGCTGTGTATGCACCAAATGAATGAATACATTAAACATGCTAAAAAAACACACATGCTTATTAATACAAAAGAACACATTAGTTTGTAATATATTACGAAGTAGAACATGTATAATGAGTAAACACTGTATTACTTTTTTCCTTCCTCTTCTGACATCACACTGTCTTCTACATAGCTATTTCAGGACCTAATATTTGGATTCAAATATAAGAGACTACACAAGTTTGTTTTTTTGTTTGTTTGTTTTGTTTTTTCTCAGTCTTTCAAGTAGCTGGAACTACAGGTGTGTACCACCACAGTTGGCCTATTTTTTTGTAGAGATGAGGTCTCACCAAGTTGCCCAGGCTGGTCTTCAACCTCTGGACTTAGGCAGTCCTCTTATTTCAGCCTCCTAAATTGCTGGGATTACAGGAGTGAGCCACCGCATTCGGCAAGCTTGTTTGCTTAATTAATTATTACATACCTAATGTTGAAAACACATTAAGGTCAACCCCCTCTGGGAGCTTTTCTGTCCTCTCAATAAATCCTGCTTTCTAAGAAAAATAAACAAAAAACCCCACCACACACTAAATATGAAAATTTATGAAAACATTATGTAAAATATGATACTTCAAGGTTAAGCAAATAAAGAAAACCATATAGCATTTCTCTCCAAAACGTTTCTAATATTTATAGTAAAAGAAAAAAAACCTAAACTTGGTAAATATTGATTGACCTATAAAAATTCTCACCAACTCTTGTGAAACTTGGGAATTCTAAAAATAGAGGCGATCATGGGGCTCTGGGAAAAAAAAAGGAAAATTTAAAAGAAACGAAAGAAAATAGATCATTTAAAAATCGAGCAGATAGGAAACTACTAATAAACTACTGCATTTTTTAAAAATTGAGGTGAGAGTCACATAAAAAAATTCAGATTTTAAATGTTTGAAAGTAAGTAATTCATTGGCAAGTTGTAGATTCACAATGTCGTGCAACCTCCACTTCTATCTAGTTCCAAAATATTTTCTTCACCATAAAATGAAACTCACGTTTTTAGCGATCACTCCCCATTCCAACACCCCCACCACCAGCCCCTGGCAACCATTCATCTGCCTTCTGACTAGATGCAGTTTCTATTCTGAATTTTTTCCCTAAAGGGGATCATACAATATGTGCCTCTTTGTCTAGCTTCTTTCTCTTCACATAATGTTTTCAAGGTTTGTTCACATTGTACAATACACCAGTCTTCATTCCTTTCCATTGCATGGACAGACCACATTTTGTTTATCCTTTCATCTGAGTTGTGTCCCCCTTGTGGCTGTCGTGAACAGTGCAGCTCTAAACATTCATGTGCAAATATCTGTTTGAAGAACTAGTCTTAATTCTTTGGGGTATATATGTAGGGGTGGAATTGCTGGATCACATGGCAATCCTATGTTTAACCTCTTCACTGCATTTAAATCGCAAGCTCTTGGAATCTTCTATCTCCTGTGCACATTTTCCCTCTACATGACCTTCCTAAGATCCTCCCTGCTCTCCTGAGCCATCAACCCATGACCCATGATTCAAGGGAAAGTGTCTGTTATCAAGCCTGGGCCACTCTGACCAGCTCTCTCTGATTCTGCTCAGACAGCTAAAATTGGAAGCAAATAGGGCAAGGGGCAGCAGGTATAGGTTAAATTCACCCCCCGGTGTAATTCCTTATGTGCCACAGATAAATTCTCAAATCTTCTTAACAACATCATTTATCTTACTCAAGGTTCCTTTGTCTAAAAGGAAGAGATTTGGGGCAGCTTAAGAAAAGAGAAAGAGAGAATATATTAGAAGGAAACAAGGGTATCTCCCAGAATCAAGGGGCAGGAAGATCCAGGAAACCTCACAAACTGGAGACATTGGACTCATGGCACCTTTCTTGGCTTCCAGTGCTGCATGGTCTCTGGGCACCAAGTTTCTCTAAATATATGATTCATTCTTATTTTTTCTAGCAGACACTCTGCTGATAAGGGAAAACAAGGGATGCTCCAGCCCTGGCCTTATCCCATCTCATTCTGCACAATCTCCATGGCTTAATCTCCTTTGACATGGCTTGGTTCATTCATTCCCCCATGAAAAACTTTAGGGACCTCTTACTGCCTATAGAACAAAGTCCAAATCACTTTTCATGACATTCCATAAACCCTTCAATCTAGACACTTCCAACCTTTCCAGCCTGCTTCCTCCACATGGACTCTGTGTCTAGGCTGTCTGGCTTTTTCCAAACATGACTGGAGCTCTCCAAATTCTCACGCCATTTCCTTGCTGAAGTGCTGTCCCCCACTAAGTCTCTCCTATTGAACTCATAGGTGTCTGAAACCAAACTCAATTCCTCTTTCTAGGCACACAACTAAAATACATGTTCCAGCCTCCTTGCATCTCGACAGCATGGTTGCTTTTCTCCAATAGAAAGAAAATAAAAGTAATATGTATAACTCCCAGGCCAAGGAGTTAACAACACACATGTCATTTCACTCTACCTACTCTCTTCCCCTTCCACACTGGATAATGCCAAGCAACTGTGGAGCTGCAATTGAAGATGCAAGACTGAAGCCACAGCCTGGTTTGGGCCTGGGTCCCTGAATGACTGCATGGAGCAGATTGTGTATGGCTATGACATGAGAAAGAAAGCTTTAATGAACTAAGTCACTGAGAGTTAGCATTGTGCAGAACAACTGACCTACTTTAATGGTACATTATCCCTTGAGACTTTGTTCAAATTTTATATCTTCTTATGTCATCCCTGTAGAAAACAACCACTCTATCATCTGTACTTTTTTCTCTAGCACTTTGTTTGCAGTATCTATCATTTAATTTCATTTATCCTTGTGGCATAAAGGTTGTTTATGTGTTCTATCTTCCTCTCTAGATTGCAAATTTGTTGAGGACAGGTGTTGAGATTCCTTGCCCGGCGGTCACACTTTAATTCCTGATAGGTATACTGTGAAGGTTGCTGCTATCTAGTGTACACACTGTTCCTTGAGGGAACTTCTATCTGGTGAATGGGTGTGGCAGGAAAGAAGAAAACTTACACTCTCCCAGGATCGAAAGTATCTCATTAAAAGAGGCCCCCATGTCCATGGAAACTGAGTACACCTGGAAGAGCTGTATCCTGCACAACTCCCCAGGGCTGAATTCACACAAACTGCAGTGCACCTCATGTGTACACATTTCGGAACCCAAAGACTTCCCAGATGCCAACACATTTCAACCTCAAATTTTCAAACCAGCTAAAAGTGATTAGCCCCCAAAAGGCTCAAATGACTTATATCAGCTGGGCTCAGTGGCTCACACCTATAGTCCCAGTACTTTGAGAGGCCAAAGTGGGAGGATTACTTGTTTGAGCCCATCCTGGGCAGCACAGTGAGACATTGTCTCCACATACACATACACAAAATTAGCTGGGCATGGTGGCACATACCTGCAGTCCCAGTTATGCAGGAGGCTGAGGTGGAAGGATTGCCTGAGCTCAGAAGGTTGAGGCTGCAGTGAGTCACGATGGTGTCACTGCACTCCAGACTGAGCAGCAGAGTGAGACCCTGTCTAAAAAAAAAAAAAAAAAAAAGCTTATATTCTTCCATCAACTTTTGACAGTTGTTCTTGAGACAGGAGAAAGTATGGGGAGACAAAGTGATATTTACTATCTTCTCTGTTCTAGTTCTTTCCAGGTAAAAATAACCTTTTTTGTTTTTAAATGTCTCTGGATACATTCCTCAACTGTACACTCAGTCCTTGGCTTCACTGAGAAACATACTGCCTGTTTGGCCCTGGACCTCCGTGCTTTTTTTCTCATCTGTAGGATGAAGATAGTAATATTCACTTGATAGAACTTTTGTGAGAATTAAATAACACAACCACAGTTGCTGGCACACACTACATAGACCACCACCACACTTTGTTACATGTGATGGCAACCCAGGCTGAAGCCAAGGGACTGGGGTCAGTGTATGGGACCAGCAGCAGGGACGTGTTCTCTGCATCTTAAACTTATTAAACCACACAATTGTAAGAGGCAGAATTGGTGTCACTTTTCTATTCTCCACAGAGCCTATCCCTGTGTTTGTCGCATAGTGTTATATCATTTTGATCATGGTTGGCTCAGCAATTTACAGAACAAAAGAGCACTGGATTAAGTCAGGAGGCTCCAATTTTTAACTCTAGTATTGCAAATAATAGGTGGTATGACTTCAAGAGTTGTGCTTCTCTGGGAGAGACATTGTTGAATGCCTGCTGTGTGGTAGACAGGATAGACACGGGTGCAGGTGTTAACAATACAGACATGGTCCTTGCCTTCATGGAACTCATGGTCTAGTGATGGAGAAAGACCTTATAGAAATTGATCATGTGGTTAGTTCATTACAATCACAATAACAACTATGAGAGTATATACAGATGGATCTAAGGGTATTTGGGGTGATAAATCAGGGAAGGGTTTTCAGAGTTGATGACATTTGAGTCGAGGCCTGAAGGATGTTAGAAGCAGTCAGGGATTGTCGAGGAGAGGAGGGGGAAGTGCTCCTGAAAGTGAACACCCAAGACAGAAAGGAGCACAGAGCACACTGCAGGGTGACAAGAAGGCCCACATGGCTGGAGCTTAGGAAATGAGGGAGAGAGGGACATGAGATGATGCAGATACAGCGGGCAAGGGTCCCAATCACACTGTGGAAGGATTTAGGCCTTCCGTCTAAGAGTAACGGAAGCGGTGGCCTAGCGGGAAATAAGGGGTGCATTGTATACAGAGAATTGAAAGATGATAAAACTGACTAGAATTTTGTCTGTTTTTAACTTTCACCATGTGCTGGTGATTCTAAGTCAGTAGTGTGCTTGTAAGTTAACAGCTGGCTCTCTGAGGAAGATAGAAATGTATACGCATATACATATATCTATGCACACGAGTTTTAGAAATGTTTCTGATATAAAGAATGTAGTAATACACACATAATAAAATATGCGGATAATCTTTATTGTAAATTCTATATACAGTACTTGATCAATTCTCACAGAATGTTTTGGTTCATTTTTGCTGAAGACATGTACCTGAATCCATACAATGCTTGCAACTCAACCACAGCTTGACAAATGGAATTGAAGACCTCCAGTTTTTCCAAAAAATTTATTGTCATTAAATCTGATATGTGATCTGTTAAACTATCACCCTTGTACAAACTAAGCTTATTAAGTTGCAATCTGTTACTTTCAGCACTGAGCATAACACATTTTTAAGTTTAATCTGCATTATTAACATTTTTTCCCCCATCACTTTCTTAAGCCTACAAAAATAATCAACAAGACAACAAAAAGCCCCGATTCATAATATTGGCCAGTGCCCATGATGTAAATACTCCCACTGCAATCTACCCATGTGGCATCACGGAGTGTAGGCAGGGAAGATGCATGAGCAGTAGCGCATCATTACATTTAACAGTGGGAATGGAAAAAAGTGGACTGGAGAAATATTTAGGAAGTAGAATGTAGCCAGTTGTTAGACACCAGAGTTTGGGACACACCGGATGGATGGATGGATGGATGGATGGATGGATGGATGGATGGATGGACGGACGGATGGACGGACGGATGGACGGATGGACGGACGGATGGAAGTGCCCTCACTGTCACAGAGAGACCCAGAGTTGAAAGGAAGCTGTGAAAACATGCAATCAGTTTTGGATGTGTTTCACTGGATATGCTTGTAACACATCCAGATGGAGAAGCTGAATAGGAAGCTAGATAAATAGGTTTGGGGCCCAGAGAGGCAAGGACTGGAGTTGTAAATTTGGGATATATTGATTGAAATGTTGGTGGTGGGTTAAATCATGCAGGGAAAAAATTATGGAGTAAGAGGACAGGGCTAAGACCTTGAAAACGGTTATTCAGAGCAGATCAGCAAGCCAAGGAGACTAGGGAAGAAAAAAAAAAAAAACAACCAGGAAAGCGATGTGCCCTCCTGACACAGGAAGAACGTATTTTAAGGAGGAAGAATGACTTTTGCTGAGAGATCAGGTCGCATGAGGAAGGAAAGGGTCCTTCGCGTTTAGTGATGAGAATGTTACAGGTACAGCAAAGGCGGTTTCACTGAGCGCGGAAACCAAGCAGTGAATGGAGTTAGGAGACCACGGAGTGGGGGCGGGAGGCTCTTCCAGCAACTTCCGCGGTGGAGGGCAGCAGAGACAGGGTGGCAGTTTTCAGGGCACGTGGAGAAAAGGAAGGCTTGCGAACGATCCCACGCTGAGGATACGGATTCCGGTGCCCAGGGAGCGATGGATCGGAGTCTGTGAGTCTGGGGGGGGGCGGGGGAGGGGCGCGATTGGGTGCCGATGGGAGTAGGTGGGGCGATTTGGCGGTGGAAAGTGGAAGAAGTTTTCTCTCTGGCTCTTCTTCTCGAAGCCGGCGGCAAAGGCATCCGCTGGGAGCGGGAGTGTGGGCGGGAGTGGCAGTCGGCGCAGGAGCGGAGGCTCAGGGCCCAGGGGTCGGTGCCTGCCGGCGGATGGGCGCACGCCTGCTGGCTCTGGCCGCCGCGGGACCTCGGAAGGAAGGACGCAGCTCGGAGAGGCGGAAAGTGGAGACGCACCTTAAACGACTCCTCCCAGACGGGAGGAAGTCTGGAGTTGTGGGCGTCCTGCAGGGAAGCCGCAGTCCCTCCGCGGGGCGCCACGGCGCGGGAGAAGCGCGATACAGGCTAGAGACAGGGTCCC
>NW_007070544.1:1177145-1251055 GCF_000164805.1 Carlito syrichta
TTTTAAACCACACACACAAAAGAAGGGAGGAGTTAGAGGACCGATCTAGCCACTGTGAGTCATTCCGCACTTTGCTTTTTCCCCCGGGAGAGCAAATGGATGGGGAGAGTTTATTGAGAAACAATTATGGTGAGAACTGACTAGGTGTCCCCTCCCTGTCCCTTTTCTCTGTAGTCGCGCTCATGCCTGGCACGTCCCAGATGGAGGTGGGGTCAAGTGACAGCCGGCGCACCTAGATGGGGAAATGGCTACAAGCTAGCACGCTGGAAACTTTCTGGGAGAGTGAAACTGTGAATGTCGAACCTCACACATTCTTGCCGCAGACAGCCATGGCCCTAGTGCGTTACTGAATTAAACGGGAAGGTGGTCACAACAGGAGGAGACCTTCAGTAGCATTCGGCTTAGTACTGCATGGGAGAGGGCGGTGGAGACGACCGGATCCCCCTGCCTTGGGGGATGGGAGGTACCTGGATAGGAGCAGCCAGCTCAGGGTCTCCAGGCTACTACCGGGTCCCTGATGCTGGGTCAGAAATGCTGTGTTCTCTAATCATTTCCAGAGGCACTGTCACATCTCAGCGTGGTACAGGGCTGCTGGCCATGTGCATGGATTGCTATACAGATGAGGCAGAAAGGCCGGGCAGAGGCCAACAGGCCCTTCCATGCACATGGAAGAATGTTCTTCAGTGGGTGGCTGCTGCTAATTTTCCCAGAGGGAATCATTTAGGTTTGTTCTCATTCTATTTGCTGCAGTCAGACAGCCGGCTGTCTGTCGCTGGGTCCTCCTAGTTCACAGCTCAGTGACATTTTTTGGGGAGGGAAGGGCTCCGCTGAAGGTCTTTGTGACCTTTTTTCTGACGATTAATTTGTTTTATCCCCCTGAAAACAGAGGCTTGATACTAGACATTTGAGAAATTGGAGATAAAAGGACCTCTTTTGTTCCAGATTTAGCTACGGTTGAGGGGTCGGTTAATTTTGACACAGAAGCCAGGTAGTGACGAGTACAGTGGCTTCATTATGACTGGATGGTCTGCTTGGCCAGAGGCTGAGGCCCAAGTAGAGCTCCCTTCTTGCTCCATAAGGTAAGCTGACCACCCAGCCATGGTGAAGGAGCTAGGAGCCCCAGGTAGGACGTCACATGGAGAAGAGGGATAAGTGCAACCTGGGGCCCATCTAGAGGACAACAGAGTGTCTCCTCCTATTTCATGACCTGGATGGAGGTGACAAAGGATGGAGGTCAGGCATGATAGCTCACTCCTGTAATCCTAGCACTTTGAGAGGCTGAGTTGGGAGGATCACTTGAGGCCAGGAATTCATCCCTACAAAAAAATTTAAAAATTGGCTGTGTGTGGTGGCATGTACCTTTAGTCCCTACTACCTGAGAGACTGAGGCAAGAGGATTGCTTGAGCCCAGTAGTTTGAGGCTGCGGTGAGCTGTGATTGCACCACTGCATACCAGGCTGAATGACAGAGAGACACTCTGTCTCCAAAAAGAAAAAAAAAATGTGTGTGTGTGTATGGGGGGGGTTACTAGAGGGGATGGTCCCCTGTCTCTACCACCTCACTCTGGCAAGGCTTCTTTTACTTCGATGCAAAGTCTGGGTCAGATTATTGCAAGACAAAGTCATTAACTGTTAAAGGAAGCAGAGTATGGTTGTAGGAACTGTGTATGGTTGTGCAGTATGCAAGACACAGCGACTCCTGGCTGAGAAAGCCATGTGCCCTGGGTCTGTCCAAAAGAAGGGTGCCTCTTTCTCAGTTGCACCAGGTCACCTGACAGGCTACTGCTGTCCCCAGCCGGTGAGCCCATCTAAGGAATAAACCATGGCAACATGGGTGTTCCCAACACAGGAAGTTGGGGACTAGGAACCAGGAGCTAGCTTCTCCAAAATATAACAATAAGGGGGCATAATTGTTTGCATACATTATCTCGTTTAATCCTTCCTGCAACTTCCTGAAGAAAGTAGTGGTAGTACCCTAATATGCCCGTGAGGAAACTGATCCTTAGACTGCCTAGTCAAGGTCATGCAGTCAGCAAATCCAGGTTTGTCTGTCTCCAGAGCCTTTGTTCTCAACTAGAGTAAGAACATTGCGTGGGTTTCTAACAGATTGTAGCTTTTTTTTTTTTTTTGCTAGTGAAAGACATTTTCCGAATTATTCCATTATACACATTAACAGTAAATTCAGCTGGATGGGGTGGCTCACGCCTGTAATCCCACCACTTTAGGAGGCTGAGGTGGGAGGCTCACTTGAGCCCAGGAGTTCCAGACCAGCCTGGGCAATATAGTGAGACCTTGTCTCTACCAGAACAAAAGAAAAAAAATGAAAAAATTAGGTGTGGTGGTACGCACCTGTAGTCCCAACTGCTCAGGAAGCTGAGGTGGAAGGATTGCCTGAACCCAGGATGTCAAGGCTTTTGTGAGCCTGCACTCCAGCCTGGGTAGCAGAGTGAAACTCTGACTCAAAAAAAAGGAAATCCCTTCTATGAAAAGGGTATTTGCGAGTATATTCAGTGGCCACAGAAAAGTGTGACCTTGGAGACTAAGGGAGGAGGAGCCCCTGAGATTGAGGAGTCACATGAGGAGGGAGAGTCAGCCAGGACTGAGAAATAATGTGGAGAGCGTGGGGAGTGGCATGAGGACAGACTCCGAGAGTTCCCTGATGTCCCTACAAGACAAGACGAAGAGGAGATGATTCTGAGATTAACTTCCCAAGAGTCTGGACCTGGCCCACCAGGACACCCCAGATGTTGAGTCTCCACAGCCCACCTTACTTGGCTTGAGTACCAAGATGATTAGTCTGTGTGATGAGCAATCTGAGTTGCAATAGCTAATTTAAGAGCATTAAGTATTTCCTGAGTCAGTATTTTACCTGTAAGGCCATTTGAACCTCATGATAAATTTTTATGACACAAGAGTCAAATGTCTGGGACTAAAGCAGATAACATCTGGATGTTGTATCACATTCTTGTAGTCCCAGCTACTTAGGAAACTGAGGCGAGAGAATCATTTTAGCCCAGGAGTCCACATCTAGCCTCGGCAACACAGTGAGACCCCACCTCTAAAAAAAAAAAAATTGCATGAACCAATAGATTCACTATTAAAAATATAATAAAGCATATAACAGCAAAACCAGTTATATGACCTCTGTTGTACATTAAAATTGGTAAAAATTATTTGTTTTCCTTCACTTGAATTTTCTAAATCAAAGAACACTTCATTCTTTCCATATTAAGTTATAGTGTCTTCCTGCATATTCAGTCTTTAGACATTTTTTTTTTTTTTTTAAAGTAGCAGGAGTGATTTCTTTAGCTGAAACATAAGCACAGTAGTTGGGGCCTGCGTGTTGACCTGTATTGTGTTTGCCGCTTTAAGCTGGATTTGAGTGATGGTTGATCCTTTCACTGGAAAAGAAAATAAGGCAACAGATAGTAGCCGGAATGTTCCCTCAGCACTTGCTAAGAGCGTGCCTGACATCAGGCAGTGAGACTTGAGGGACAGGCAGTGAAAGTGTTGCAATGCCATTCAGCCCCTGGAAGCAGATGGCATGACCATGGTATGGTGTGTCCCATTGCCTGCTGGACCTGTCACACAAAAGGCTATAGAAAAGATGCCTGTGGCCTCAGATGGCCTGTTTGGCTGGCTTCTTATTCCAGAGTATTTACTTGCACATCCAGAAACAAATACATCCAAATTGCCTTTCTGATCAAGGGGGTTGGAATTCTCCTCCAGCTCAGTAGGAAAGGAATGGGGACCAGTTTATTTGGTAGGAAAGACTTGGGACCAACAAACCAAGTACAAAAGGGGATTTTCCAGAGAAAATTGTTCTGTGCCTATGCTTTTTTTTTAAATTTAAATTTAAATTTTTTTTGAGTTGGAGTCTCACTCCATCGCCTAGGCTGGAGTTCAGTGGCATGCTCATGGCCACCCCAGCGTTGACCTGCTGGGCTCAGGCAATCCTTCCACCTCAGACTTCCAAGTAGCCAGAACCATAGGCACGTGCTACCATGACTGGCTAATTTTTTTATTTATTGTAGAGATGGGGATCTCGCCAAGTTGCCCAGGCTGTTCTTGAACCCGTGGGCTTAGGCAATCCTCTCACCTCAGCTTCCCAAAGAACTGGGTTTATAGGCTTGAGCCACCATGCCTGGCCTGTGCCCGTGCTTTCAGCCTCATGGAAGAAAGTGTTAGTGATAGTAGCTTGCCTCCCTTGAGACCTTATTAAAGCCAGGCGGTGTTGGGAATCCCATTTAATCCTCATGACAATTCTATAAGGCAGGAGCTCTCATCATCCTTATTTGAGTGCTAAGGAAACAGGCCCAGAGAGCTTAAGTAATTTGTCTAAAGGCACACAGAATCAGACCCGAGTAGTCCAACCCAAGAATGATCCTGGTAAATCCAGAGAAAGCATCTATGGAGGGTGTGGTGGGAATGGAGACTGATAAAATGTGATCTGGGTCATAGTTTAGTATTTGGGCAAATTCTAAGACTGGAGACTTAGACAACTTTCACTACTAGATGACTCTTTCACTCTGCAAAATGCCACAGGAAGGGGCTCAGAGAGGGTAGGGGCCATGCACAACTGATACATGGCAAGGCTGGGACACAAACATTCCTAGCATTCACAGTTTGCCCATCTGAAAAAAAAAAACCAAAAACTCAAGACCAGGCATGTTGGCTTGAGCCTGTAATCCTCACACCTTGGGATGCTGAGGCAGGAGGATTGCTTTAGGCTTTTGGAGTGCAAGAGCAGCCTGGGCAACACAGCGAGACCCCCATCACTACAAAACAATTTTTTTTTTTTATTTGCCAGGCATGGTGATACAAGCCTGTAGTCCCTGCTGGACATTTGGGAGGCTATAGCAGAAGGATCACTTGAGTCAGGAGTTGGAGGTCGTAATGAACTATGATCACGCGCCACTGTGCTCCCGCCTGGGTGACAGAGTGAGACCCTGTCTCTTTCCAAAAAAAAAAAAAAGGAAAAGAAAGAAAGAAAATTTCCAAATAAGTGTATATTTTTAACTTGACCCTTTCACCAGTATTGAAGGTCATATTTTCACACAGAATAGCCTCCCCTCTTCTCCTTGGGACAAGTCAGCCCTTTCTAGGACAAGATGTTGTTCCCAAACAGTCATTTCCTCTATCTGTTCTGTGTGTGTGGACCACAAGCCTGGCCATCACTCATGCCGTCGTGTGCCCTGCCTCGTGACTTCTCCATTAGACTCTCTGTCTCTCAGTTCCATCACACGGGCCTGTGTGCCTGAGTGCTGCAAAGAGACCTTAAGCTGTGTCAGAATCAGGATCATGTTTTACACAATGTCGCTTCCTTCCCCTACACAATGTGCTAAAACCCAACAGTGACTATTTATTGATTTTTCTTCATTGACTGAGGTAAAGTGGTGACTTTTTTTTTTTTTTAAACTTTGCCAACTGGTTCAAGGACATTTTTAAATGACTTGCCTTATGGGGTTGATAAATATAGGATTCCATTAAAAACGTCTTTCTAAAGGGCAGTCCTGCATCAGAAACCCGAGGGCACCGGATGCGATAGGTCCTGTGGCCAGGCCCAGGAATCTGCATATGACTGCAGATGACTTTTCTGCCCCCTAGAGTTTAGAAACGATGACTTAAAAGTATTTAATGATCACATCCCATAAAATCATAGTATAAGTGTCTGTCTAGCTCTTGTTTCCTTACGGTACATATGTCCATTGCAGGAACATCCCTACCAACGCACTCATGAATATTTACATGACATTATTTTTCCTGCAGATTTCTAACCAGCATAATGCTGGAGCAGGGGGCTGCCAGGCTGCAGTTTCCAGAATGGCCGAGCTGGATGCCGATTTGGATCACATCCTCCCGTCTTCCATTCTTGCTCCTTTCCGGGCTAAGTTAGTGGTGGGATTTGTTTCCCTCGTGTGTTTTGCACGGAGCTACGACGGTGATTTTGTCTTTGACGACTCCGAAGCTATTGTTAACAATAAGGTTTGTATCTTCACTCTCTTCCGGGAAGCTTCTGTTACCCACCGCCTGCGTGTCAGTTTGCGCTGCAGTCTTTTCTGCGAAACTTCAGTGAAGGGTTTGCCTGGGTCCCACCTGTGCCATAGATGTTGGGTCTCTTCAGCGTCATCTCCTTAGTTTAGTGTCTCCTGCGTTGCTGGCAGCAAGGCCTCCAGGTTCTGCCTAAAGTCAGGCTTTCCCCTCATGAGACCCCGTCCACACACATATCAGAGAGAAGCCATTCCTCTGGGATGAAAAGGCAAAGGTATTGTGGGGCACTGCAGACGATCTATTTCAGGCGTTATGTGAACAATGTCCAGAATTGTTAAAAACAAACAATTTGCTGCAGTGATGGACAGGTCTGATCCCCTGTCGAAAGGTGTATCCTTGCAGTAGGCAACGAGGGGTTGCTGCTGTGTCCTTCCCTGGCAGGATCAGGACAACCTGCTGACAGTTGCTGGGGCAGGAGGCATGTGCTGCCGGTGGCCGCTGTTGTTCCTGTCCAGTTCATGTGTGGAGATTCACAGTTGCTGAGCTTGCAAAATGCCGGTCAGTTTTGGTCACCAGTGGCTGCTCTGTTTCAGTGCAGGAAAAATGGTATTCCTTTCCACTCGCTAACTGGAGATAGGGAAGAAGAAATAGGCATGTGGGGAGGGTAGAAAAAGATTCAAACACATTAGAAGAAAATCAGAACAAGAAACTTAGAGGCAGATAAGGCCCAGAGGAGAAAGAACTCAGAGATGGCAGGAGTTAGAGCCTTTGTGAGCATCTAGTTACTCAGCAGATAGTTTGTTTCTTTTCTTTTTCTTTCTTTCTTTTTTTTTTCCCCCTTTGGGGTGGGGGGAGGCTGAGGTGAAAGGATTACCTGAGTCCAGGGGTTGATACTTTGTTTCTTAACCAGTGAAGAGACCTTTGGAATCCACTAATTTAGGTCAATTTAGGTCTCTAGTAGGCATAATTGTAGCAAGTGTTTGTAACACTGTTATTGAATGCTTTTAAAAATTTGAAGTCATAGATTCTACCAAATGAGAAGTTATTTTCATAATGAAAATGTTAAGAAAAATTCTCTGTGTGACAAGCATGTATTCTATTCTAAAGACATTTTCTTTAACGTGATAGTGCAATTGATCTCCTTTTGATGTATATACTAGAGCATTGTTCATGTTTATGTTTAATTCTAGTTCTTCATTTGAAATTTTCTTCAAGGTTCACCCAGCAGTTACTGGTTTGTTGTTGTTGTTGTTGTTGTTGTTTTTAACCATTTAAAAAAGAACTAAGTACCTCTAAAGCAACTATGGTACATGGGTGGCTTTATTGCCACAGTGTGGCTTTTCTCACAAAGATGTGACTTTATTTTTTAAATTCTGTTATCCATTTTGGCAAGAGTTTCTTGATGCTTCCACTTTATAAAACGGAAGATAGGGAAAGTGTTCATTCAGAAACGATGTTGAAAAATTTTGGTCTGCCAGGCAGAACAATGAGTTTGGTTGTGTGGAGGGCCCTGGTGCTTGGGTATAATTCTCGTTCTTTCTGTGAGGTGAGGCAGATGAAGCCATTTTGTGGCTCTGCTGAGCATTGTCTTGGCAGTGTTTTCAGGAGCATCACACTGTGCCCCTTTTGTTAACTTGCTGGCCCTCCCTTTTTCCCTTCCTGCTGAATGAAAGGCTCTCCTCCGTTCACTGGCACCATGCCCACAGTAATGTGAAACAGGCTGTTCCTGGATTTTGGTGATGTTGGAGACTGTTTTCCAGATGCTTCCTCGTAGCGTTGAGTTGCCTTTTCAGTTCCTTGAGATGACGGTCCTCTTTGAGGCAGTGGAGTTAGGGAGGATTTCAGACACAATACATCTTCTCCATAAATCATGATGAAGAAAAATGGACCTTTCTTTCCGTAGCATGCCCTGCTGTGTGGAGGCTGCTACTAATCAAATATTTAGAGCTTCGTTGGTGTTCAGTTCCCGTTCCAGGGGAGGGAGAGATCCTCTGCCCAACAGCCTCACAGCTGAGCAAGTACTTACTTCTGTCACAGTGCAAAAGAAGGGAGACTTCCAGCGTTGTCACGGAGTCAACTAAGTTAGCAGGCGTGTCATGCCGCCTTCACGAAATCTCTAACCAGCTCCTGGGGGCGGGAGGGATGACTGGTCAGTGCGCACAAGGCCTCCGAAGCTGAGCCCCAGTGGAAGTGAAAGTCACTCTTATGGTAGGAATCAGGTGACCAGCTTTGGGTCGTCACCTCTTCTCAAGCCTTTCCATTTGAGTCTGCAAGTACTGAACCCCATGCCGTGTGGTGGACATGTGTCGCTCCTTTGGGCCGCCTGTCATTTGACCCACTTCTTCTGTTTGGGGCATTCGTAAGTGCTCAAAGACAGTTTGGTCGGGAAGTGGGCACAGACGTGAGCTGTCCTGTCAGGTGCGCCCACCGGTTGGAATCAGAAGCCAGTCATGCAACGAGGCAGGGGTCCGAAGGCAGCCGGGCAGTCTCAGCGAGGTGCCGGGTGGCCTGATTTGTGGTAGTGTCTCTGGCCACACAGCCCTGCTCTGGTTTCCCAGCCCCCACCCCCCCGCCCCCCCGTGGGTCTATGAGGCTCAGATTCTCCTTTAAAACACTCCTTTTTTGCTTACATGAGTCAGCGTTTGGATACTGCAGTGAAAGATTTTGACTGATTTACCAGGAGGTGACCAGCACGTCGTAACTTCTAGTTTCTAAAACATTCTTGTTGAATTATGCTTTTTTATTTTTATTTTATTTTATTTTTTTGAGTCAGAGTCTCACTCTGTTGCCCAGACTGGAGTGCAGTGGCCACTCCCAGCCCCCGCAGCCTTGACCTGCTGGGCTCTGGCGATCCTTCCACCTCAGCCTTCCAAGTAGCCAGAATTACAGGCACACGCTACCACGCCCGGCTGATTTTTTTAATTTATCGTAGAGATGAGGTCTCGCCAACTCGCCCAGGCAGGTCTCAGGCAATCCACTCACCTCAACCACCCAAGGTGTGGGATTACAGGCTGAGCCACCAAGCCTGGCTATGGTTTTTTATTTTTATTTTTTGAGTCAGTCTGTTGGCCAGGCTGGAGTGCTGTGGTGCAGTCATGGCCACTGCAGCCTCGACCTCTTGGGAGGTGATCCTTCCACCTCAACCTCCTGAGTAGCTGGGACTACAGGTTTGTGCCACCATGCCCGGCAATTTTTTTTTTTTGTAGACACGAGATCTCACTTTGTTGCCCAGGCTGCTCTCAAACTCTTGGGCTCAAGCAATCCTCCCTCCTTGGCCTTCCAACTTCATGGGATTAGAGGCGTGAGCCACTGCACCTGGCCTAATTATGCTTTCCAGAGAAAATCAATCTTCAGTTTTTTACTTACTCCACAGTACTTTGTTTTCCTTCATCTCATTAGACACAGCTTAAGTCATCTAGTTCCATATTTTAAATGCTGAAAAAGATGCATTTTTAAGCATCTGTGCTATACTAGCACATTAAATTAGCTCAGCGTAAGATAGGTACAACTTTTTAATGTTTAGTGATTTTTTTTTTTTTTTTTAGTTGTAGTCTCACTCGGTCGCCCAGGCTGGAGTGCAGTGGTACACTCACAGCCACACCAGCATCAACCTTCTGGGCTCTGGTGATCCTTCCAAGTAGCCAGAACTACAGGCATGTGCTACCACGCCCAGCTAATTTTTTTATTTTATTGTAGAGATGAGGTCTCACCAAGTTACCCGGGCTGGTCTGGAACTTGCAGGCTCAGGCAATCCACTCGCCTTAGCCTCCCAAAGTGCTAGGATGAAAGACTGAGCCACCAAGCCCGGCCTAGTGATTTTTATCTGTAAAAATCATGTGGAAGGGTTTCTGTCTAATTTCACAATCTGCTTAGCTCATGATCAAAAATGGAAAACTTTAAAAAAAGTGTTTATCCCTACTTATGTTTTAACGGGGATATTTTTGGTAAATTACCTTATTTGTTGGATATGAGAGATAAGTGATCTGATTTAGCTATATAGCCCATTTATTCAGCATGTATTAAGCACCTTCTGTATACTCCTGACAAACTCGAGTGGCCAAGGCCCTGTGGAGCCTCATCTAGTGGTGGAGACAGATAATAGTTACGTGATGATAAGTTGCCTATGTGTCTCTCATGGCTTGTTGGGGCAAGATGCCCCAGGACCCATGGGAGGGATGAGGAGGTGGGATCAGCTCAGGAAGGACAGAGCTCAGTGGCTGAGAAGAGTTGAGGGTGACCGTCTGGGGGCAACCTGCATGTGTAGAACCTCTGGAAGGGCCATTACAGGAGCACAACCTCGGTGAGGTAGGCCTGTAGAGTTCTGGGGGAGCCAGGGCGCCCCAGGCTGTGGTGTCCCCATCAGGACATGGTTTCTTCCCTGGAGGGTGGGAAGCTATTCATTGTTTTAAGCCGGTGGGTTGAGCCCATGTGCATTTGAAACCAGTCAACCTGGAGAACACGTCGGAGGGCAACCTGGGAAACCCGTCTGCATCCTGGAGAGAGGTGCAGGGGCTGGGCCCAGGGCTGGTGGGAGGGATGGAGAGCAGGGGCAGATTTGAGAGCTCTGGGGACTCTCAAGAAGAGGGTTTGTGGGGACTTTGGTCAAGGGAGGATGCCGTTGTCCAGCATATCCCCCGGTGTGTCCCTGCAGGACCTCCAAGCAGAAACGCCCCTGGGGGACCTGTGGCATCATGACTTCTGGGGCAGCAGACTCAGCAGCAACACCAGCCACAAGTCCTACCGGCCTCTCACCGTCCTTACGTTCAGGTGAGGCCTGACAGCGCGGAGACGGGAGGGTCACTTGCGTGTGACCTTGGGCACGGTTGTGTCTCAGCCTTGGGGAGTGTAGTCCATGATTCCTGGGGAGGCATGTGCAACACACACACGTGGGTCTGTAAGAAATATGGCTAATTGCAGTGGTTAAGAGGGGTATTTCAGGAAGATTGAGAGAAGGTGCCTGAGGAAACTTTGTTTCAAAGTGCTCATTCAGCAGTACACACACTGAGATGAAACATGGCGGAGGAGATGAGTGTAGCCCCTGCACAAAGATTATGGGTACATCGGTGAAGCACTCCATATTTTTCTCAGTTCTCAGAGGTTCAGCCTTTACTGGTTAACACCAAGGAAATGATGTGAGTCAAGCGACATGTGGCATCTGATGAAACTGATTTTTTTTGCTACAAAAAAAAAGTAAACCGGGAGCAGTGGCTCACATCTGTATTCCCAGCACTTTGGGAAGCAGAGGCAAGAGGACTGCCTGAGCCCAGGAGTTCGAGACCAGCCTGGGTAACTTGGAAAGACCTTGCCTCTACAATATATCAAAAAATTAGCCAGGTATGGTGGCATGCGCCTGTGGTTCCAGCTACTTGGAAGGCTGAGGCAGAAGGATCACCTGAGCCCAATAGTTCGAGGCTGTGGTGGCCATGAGCGTGCCACTGCATTCCAGCTTGGATGACAGAGACTCTGACCAAAAAAAAAGTAAAGTATGAATCTTCCTACTGTTACCAAGTCAATATGCAGAGACAAAATGAAGCTTAAAAACAATCCCCACTCCATTAATCAGAGACTTATTTGCATTAAATAGATTGTATTCGCCTCACAAAGGTTCCCATCTCTACCAGTTTCTCAGGTGCATTTAAATACTTGTATGTAGACCTCACAGGGAAGCATGGGCATGATGAATTGGAAGCAGCAACTGAAAAACAGAATAAGAATCCCTGACAGTGAGAGAGTGTTTCGATGGTATATACAGTTAAAGAGCCCTTTCTGGGTAGATAAGTGTATTATATAACTATCCTAAATCCAGGTCCCTATGGGGCAGCCATGAGTAGTGTGTGGTATATTATATTTTCTTGGAATGCAGTCATGCCCCTTAAAAAATTGTCTAGTGGCCAGGTGTGGTCATGCCTGGAATCCCAGCACTTTGAGAGGCCAAGGCAGGAGGATTGCTTGAGCCCAGGAGTTCAAAACCAGCCTTGGCAACATAGCAAGATCTAATCTCTACAATAAATTTTTTAAAAATAGCTGTGTGTGATGATGCAGCTACTCGGGAGGCTGAAGTGAAAAGATTGCCCGAGCCTAGGAGGTGGAGGCCACAGTGAGCCTCCAGCCTGGGTGACAGAGTGAGACCCTGACTCGTTAAAAAAAAAGTCTAACTTTCCTCTCAGCTTTGCTCCTCACATGTCTTCAGGGCCACTCCCCTTGGCCTCATCCATTTCATCGATTTTTTCCTCTGTGGTTTATTATGATTCCACCTTTTCTTCAATATTTTTAGCTTGACAAGTGTTATTTATCTTGATACTACTTTTTACCAATCTGGCACAAAGTCTTTTTCTTCTCTTAGTATTTTCTCACACAAGCCTTTCCCTTCAGACTGTTGCCCCATCTTGCCATGTACTGCTGCGTGTCTAGCTTGAATGTCCTGTGTTTACTGCAGGATCAACTACTATCTGTCAGGAGGCTTCCACCCTGTGAGCTTTCATGTGGTCAACATCCTCCTGCATGGTGGCATCTCTGTCCTCATGGTGGACGTCTTCTCGGTGCTGTTTGGCGGCCTGCAGTACACCAGCAAAGGCCGGAGGGTGCACCTGGCCCCCAGGGCGTCCCTGCTGGCTGCGCTGCTGTTTGCTGTCCATCCTGTGCACACTGAGTGTGTAAGTATCACCTCCCCGTGACATCTGCACACGCGTCAGAAGTGATATGACATCCCTGGATCATCTTGTTTCCTAAAACAGGCTCCCTTTATATACTCATCTTGGTTCCTGAGCTGGAGAACGTATACTCTATAAATGGAAAGTATGTAAACCTAGGCAACATAGCAGGACCTTGTCTCTATAAAACAAAAACAAGAAACAGCCGGGCCTAGTAGCTCAGGCCTGTAATCCCAGTACTTTGGGGAAAAAAAGGTGGGAGGATTGCTTGAGTCCAGGAGTATGAGACTAGCCTAGGCAACATAGTGAGACCTCATCTCTACAAAAAGTCAAAGAATGACCTGGGCATGGTGGCACACACCTGTAGTCCCAGCTACTGAGGAAACTGAGGCAGAAGGATCACCTGAACTCACACAGTCGAGGCTGCAGTGAGCCATGACATGATCATACTACCGCACTCCAGCCTGGGTGACAGAGTGAGACCCTGACTCAAAAAAATAAAATAAAATACATAAATGCCTTGCCAGACCAATTCTTATCTAGGTTAGAGACATATTTTCTCTTGGGAAAAAATATAGATGCCATATTGATGGAGACTTTATAATAAGGTCTGGTATGACCTTTGGTGATAACTTTCTGTGAAGTATAAATGTTGGATATCGCCTGGCTTTTGGATTCTGAAGGCCAGAGGCTGAGAACCATTCTTCAGCGAAGGGTCCAATGCAGTTTTTCTGGTTTAGCTGTCAGCTTTATGATTTACAAAATAGTTTCTTAGACTTGACATAGTTGTCATAAAAGCACTATAATGCCTGATGCACTAGTAGAACAATTTCCACTTTACAGATGGCCTCGGTGGATAAATAAAGGATTTATACTGGGTAAGTAGCAAGTTAATGTGGGATGGGACTTAAGTTCTGGCTTCCTGGGTCCCTGCTGAGAAGATACTGACATCCTTTGAGTTGAACTGTGGAACTACTCCTGAAATCCCTCCCCCTTCCTCCTCTCCACTTCTAGTGTGATCCTCTTCTCCTTGACAGACTGGACCCAGGTAAGTGGGCAGCTCCTGATGGATTACCTCACCTGCTCTCGTGGGGGCTAGACCTCCATCCCATGGAGCAGGTGCTGCGTGTTATTTGGAACAGACTGTGTTGGGATTTCACTCGACATTTGTGAGGTTTTCAAGAACCACCTGCCCCCACCAGCATGAGCCCTCTGGAAATGTGAGTCAGCGTGTTTCCTGAGGTGAAGGATTTGCTGTGAGTCTTCCACTCTGTGAGCTCGAAGTACTTCGGATAAAATACTGCATATGTGTTAACACCTCTCACCACAGACGGCTGCCTCTCATATAGATTCAAATTCCTACATTTAACCAGTTGTGCTGATCTTTTTGAAGTGAGTTCCAAAAATTGAGCAGTATTTTTGAGCTGCTGACTTTATTAAACTGTGGTTTGGTATCAGGGGTATTGTGGCATATTTTTTTATTTTTATTTTTTAGTTTAGCAAATTCAGAGGACTTGTGGGCTTGATAGGCTAGGGACTGCTGTGAAAACATTTAGTTATAAGCTTTTTATTTATGCATAACTGTAACTGAATTAGAATTTGCTTTATGTGAGTTCTCTGTGGTTTAAATGTCTATTGGGACCCAGAGGTAGTGTATGCATTGATTCATAAATAAGGGACTGGAATATACTGATTCACTGTTTTGCTTCTTGCCTAATTTAGTGTGATCATAAAAGCAAAATGAAATATCTGAATTTTCAACCAAAGAAAGTTTTCCAAAATTCCCATTTTAAGTTTTGAGAAATTGATTTGTAAAAAAGGTTTCGAGTGCCAATGAGTATAACTGGATATACTTACACACACATCAGAAAAATGAAATCTGGAGACATGGTAATCTTAAAAGTTCACATTCCAAGCTGGGTGTAGTGGCTTACACCTATAATCCCAGCATTTTGGGAGGCCAAGATGGGAGGATTGCTTGACCCCAGGAGTTCGAAACCAGCCTGTGCAACATAGTGAGCCCTTGTCTCTACAAAAAAAATTTTTTTTAATTAACTGGATGTGGTGGTGCATGCCTGTAGTCTCAGCTGTTTGGGAGGCTAAGGCAGAAAGATTGCCTGAGCCCAGGAGGTCAAGGCTTCATTGAGCTGTGATTGTGCCACTGCACTCCAGCCTGGGCACCAGAGTGAGACCCTGTCTCAAACAAACAAACAAAAAGTCTACATTCCAGATTTATTTATTTATTTATTTTTAAATTTTTAAAAAATTTATTTTATTTATTTATTTATTTATTTTTATTTTTTTAACATTTCTTTTTGAGTTGGAGTCTCATTCTGTCACCCAGACTGGAGTACAGTGGCCGCTCCCGGCCACCGCAGCCTCGACCTGCTGGGCTCCGGCGATCCTTCCGCCTCAGCCTTCCAAGTAGCTGGAATTACAGGCATGCACTACCACACCTGGCTGATTTTTTTTTTTTTTTTTTGTAGAGATGAGGTCTTGCTGCCCGGGTGGGTCTCGAACCCGTGGGCTCAGGCAATCCACTCACCTCAGCCTCCCAAAGGCGCGGGATTACAGGCTGAGCCGCCGAGCCCGGCTCATTCCAAATTTTTAAAAGGAAACTAAGGCAGGTTAACTATTGGAGAGAAAAGAATATTAGAGAAATCTCTTCATCCTCCCCCCCCTCCCCATTTCATGACAGCTATTCAAACTCAGATTTCAAGAAATGGTTATGGATAACTAGAAGTTATCATCCTAAGGCAGATATTTTTTGTGTGTGCCTTTCATTGCCTTGAAATTGCCCATTTGTCCCATCCACGTTCCCGTTAATCTCCCTTGATGTTTAAAAACTCCAGCTTTAAAAATGGGCAAAAAGTAGAACACCCAAGAAAACGGGTGGCAAGTGAGGTCCCCACAGGTGTCCTGGCTAGCACCAAGAAGGCAGCCCAGCTCTCCAGTTGCCTGGGACACAGGCCTGAGTGACAGCCTTGGACACAGTGTCCCCAGTGTGTGCTGATCCCTCATGGGACGAGGACAGTGGGGATTTGGGTGGTAAATGGGCCTCTGTTTACTTATTTGTTTGTTTATGTTTTGAGTCAGATTCTCACTGTGTCACCCAGGCTGGAGTGCAGTGGCATGCTCACAGCCACCCCAGGGTCGACCTGCTGGGCTCGGGTGATCCTTCTGCCTCAGCCTACCAAGGAGTTGGATCTACAGGCACACGCTACCATGCGTGGCAATTTTTTTGATATATTGTAGAGACGAGGTCTTTCCAGGTTTCCCTTCTGGTATAGAACCCCTCGGCTCAAGCAATCCTCTCGCCTCAGCCTCCCAAAGTGCTGGGACTACAGACTGGAGCCACTGTGCCTGGTTCTGTTTACATTTATTAAGAGAAACTAGTGGCAGTGTAGGCCCCTGCAGATTTTAGTGCCATAAAATTCTTTATATTAATATTTATGTGTTTTGTGTCTTTGCTGCTGCCCAATGTTAACACTGAAAATGTTTTTGCCCACTACAAATAAGCACCTATGTCTTCCAGTCTTCTGGAGGTGACCAGCCCTTCTGGGGTGACCAGTGTGCCCAGGACTTTCCATTTTAAAACCAGAAGAGGCCAGCAAATGGGGGTGACTTGGCTGCCCTGCAGTCTTGCCACATCACTTTTTTGATTGGTGGTGCAATAATTGCAGTCAGCTGATGTGAGTGTCTCTCTTTTTCAAATATGCCACCCCAAATCGCTCCAGGTTATTTGTAGACATACAGGGTCTCTGACAGGCTGGAGGAATGAGAGCTGGGGAGGGTGGCACAGACCCTGGTCTGTTGATGGCTCAGCAGACCTGTGTAGCCATTGGGAGGAGGCCCCCAGGATTTCCCTGAGGACAGGAATGCCCCTGTATGGGTTTTACTTATACTTTTCTGCAAAGCATTGGGGAAGATTTCAAGTTGCCTAATTTACAGTATGAGAGAGAGAAGCCCAGGTCTCCTTGAGTTTTGCTCATAGCTGGGCACAGTGGCTCACACCTGTAGTTTCAACACTATGGAGACTGAGATGGGAGAGTTGCTTGAACATAGGCATTCAAGATCAGCCTGGGCAACATAGTAAGTCCCCATCTCTCAAAAAAAAAAATGGCCAGGTGTGATAGTATACACCTGTAGTTCTAGCTACTCAGGAGTCTGAGACTGTAGGATCACTTGAGCCCAGGAGGTCAAGGCTACAGCGAGCTGTGATCATGCCACTGTTCTTCAGCCTGGGCAGCAGAGTGAGATCCCATTTCTAGAACAGCAAACAAAAAATAAAATATAAAGTTCTGCTCATCTAATGTACTCAGACTTTAATCCAGAAGGAATTAGGTAGAGAAGCCTCCCCCACTTCCTTCTTATGGCCCCTGTGCAAATTGTGCCTAGTGGGGAAATCGAGATACCACCTACTTCTTGGATTCAGGGGATTATAATGATTTCCCCAGAAAACCCTGATATGAGTGTTTCACGTTATTTGTAAGGAAAAAACAAATAGCCTTTGTAGAGAAGTTTGCCTGGGAATACATATTATGCAAATATCTGAAAAGGGAAATAAAATCTCTTTTTGCTTATGTTCATTCTCAAGCTATGATTGGATAAAGTCTGTCCTTGGGCAGCCTTTTAACATTTCTTCCTGTGAAAATCTCTCTTAATTGCGATGCCAGAAATTCATTGTTAAGTACTATATACTTTTTTGGCTTTAAAACAGCTTACCATACTTAAACATTTTTTCTTCCTTTATGTCAGACAATGTAATGTACATTGCTTAAAGATTCGGGACTGCCTTCAACAATTAACAAAAAGGGGGAAAAAGTCTTTAAAAATAAGTTTATGATGCTTACTCATTTTTGTGCAATTTTTAAAATCTCCTTTAGCTACCTGGATGATGAATGGCCTAGGCAGGCTGGTCATTTTGGTGTCTATTCCTAGTATTTATCCAAATCACTTCTTTTGCCTTCACTCATCTCTTTTCTCCTTGGTGTCTTATACCACCTCCCCTGCTTCCTCTGACCCCATTGCTCTGTGGTCCTCGTCCTCACTGGAGAGACTTGTCTGGGCTGGCTTTCATTGCTTTCTCTTGTCTAAGGGGTTGGGATTCCGGCCCATCCTCAGGCGCTGTAGACAACCACGGCTCTAAGATGCTCCTGACCCCCTCGTGTTGTCCAGGCTCGAGGACCACAGACCCAGGAGGCTCCCCCTATCTCTGACTCACCACGGTGCTGCCAAGAAGATACCCTGCCTTCCCCACCATCTGTGTCCTTTGTCCCTTTCCTTTCTGCTCCACCTATGGAAGCACCCCATGGGATTCACCAGGGGACCTCCCAGGGAACTGCAACCACAATGTGCTGGGCTGTGTCTCTGGAGCTGCGTCTCTGTTTTCCTGTGTCCCTGATTGAGTGAGCTTACAGCCCCGAGTATCCCAGAACTCTCATTGCATATTCATTTCATTCTTAAAGTAATTGGATTGTTTCACCCTCCAGCATACTGGCATACTTGTTCCAGATCTGTTAAGCCTTTGTTTTGTCCCCTAGCTGCCTTCTCGGTAGGTTTTTCATGTGTGGTATTCACGGGGGCAGATTTATCAGCTTGTTCAGTCTTCCCAGCCATTGCGTGACACCGTGGGCTGCCACGTACACTCCATCAAGGGGTCACAATTAAAGTGGATAGTCGACCTCAGCATCTCATGTGTAACCAGTGTAAAAAAATATAAAAGGCATTTTTTTAAAGCTATTGGTTAGACATGTGCTTGGGAATCCTATGTAAATAAAGTAATTTTCGTAGTCATTGTTCATTCTCCTATCTTGATTTATAGAATAATTCTTTACATATCATATTATCTGTTCTTTGAGAAGGGATTAACCAACGAGGCTTTAAATCAATACCCAGAGAATCACAGCAGAGGCTTTGATACAGGTCACATTCAGGTGCCAGTTAGTAAGGCATCCCACCCAACTAGCCCAGAACTCATGAGTGGGATTCCGGCTCTCATCACTGTGAAACATTTGGAGAACAACTACTGGAGTCATCAGCCTGAAAGAGATAAGCACGTAGTTTACATCACTGCATTGTCACTAAGGAAAAAGTAGGGAAGGGCAGAGTCATGTGGAAAATGGGGGAAAGAAACAGTAGAAATTGTATTCTGTTTTCATCATACCTGTTGATCACTTTTGAGGCATTCGGCTTTCCAGGATAGGCCACTTCTTCAGTTTTGGTCTGAAGGGAGGAAAGGACAACAGAGGCAGCTTTGATGGATTCTTTCAGGGTCTTCTCCTGTCTGCAGGATGGCTTTTAACACTTCTTTCCCACCCTTACGTCCTTTGTGTTTCCAATCAAATTTTACTTTATAAATATCATGCCCTTTGAACTGATAACATTTTCCAGTTGAAAATCTTCCTTGGAGAAGCCTGTGTCTCTGGAACTCCTGGATGTAGCATGTTAAGTAACGTAGCTTTTATTGTACATGTGTGTTGCTGTCTGTGTCCAGCTCACAGAATAGCTATCAGTTGGTTCAAGTCAACTCTTCTCTTGGAAGCAGTTGAATCAAGTGCTAGACCCAAAAGAGAGGAGAGCACCAGTTGTAAGATTACACCTCAGGAGTGTTGCAGAGATACACAGATTGTTTTAATAAGTGGCAGGCCAGAAACGGTGGCTCATGCCTGTAATCCTGGCACTTTGGGAGGCAGGAGGATCATTTGAACCCAGGAGTTTGAGACCAGCCTGGACAGCATAGCAAGACCTCATCTCTACAAAAATTCAAACAATTAGCCTGGTATGTTGGCACATGCCTATAGACCCAGCTACTTGGGTGGCTAAGGCAGGAGGATCACCTGAATCCAGGAGGTTGAGGCTGTGGTGAACTGTGATTGTGCCACCACACTCCAGTCTAGGTGACAGAGTGAGATCCTTGACCTGACTCAAAAAATAAAAATAAGTGGCAGAGTCTAGGAAGTGTCTTGTTTGCTCTGTCTAAAGAATTTTTTGTATTTCTTAAGTTGAGGATTTTTGTAAATCCTAAGTTGAGGATTTGCTTAGATATGTTTTATGTAATTCTTTTTTTTTTTTCTTCCTCTTTTTTTAAGGTTGCTGGTGTTGTCGGCCGCGCAGACCTCCTGTGTGCCCTGTTCTTCTTGTTATCTTTCCTTGGCTACTGCAAGGCATTTAGAGAAAGTAAGCATTATGTTTGCCTTCTTCATGTTTCTGTGGAGCAATGTCTTAGCAGATGAGAAATGATCTGTCTGTGTACATTTATCACTTTGAGGGGGGTGTGGTTCAGAAGATACATAAACTCTCTTTGAATATGTACGTCTGGGTACATCCTTGCTTTTTCTGCAGAGTTCTGACATGAGCGTGCACCCTGGTGTATCCTTTTGGGTGGTGAAACATGAGCAGAAGCAGTAGCAGAACTATTAAAGCAGTTGTGATTGATTTTTGCCATTTTATTTTCAACAAAACTGTAGGATTGCATAGTATTTTAGGACAGCCTGTCCTATTTTGATGTTCTATGTATTTATAGCCTAGCCATCCCTCCATAGTTTCCAAGGGTGTTTTGGAAGGGCCTGGGAGATTTTTTTCACTCACTGTCTCTCCTCCATCCCCTCCTGCTTAGGCTGAACCTAGGCTCAGGTTGTGCCTGGGAACACCTGCAACTCTACTAAGGCATAACAGAAGCGTGACTCAATGGCCTCAGACTGTGCTTAGACTCACTTGGGGCATAAGTACACCCAGCTGCACCCCACTCCCTTTTATTATTATAGCTTTATCATACCAAGATCAAACCACCACTTCTTCCGGTGGCTCATCTGTTATCAGAGACTCAGGGGGCAGCCGAATGGAAGAGCTTCAAGCACTAAGAATAGTGGTGGTAACTTTTTTTCCTGAGACTGAAAGTTAACTTAGCAATAACACACTTCTGTCTCTTCCCACAGTAGGGGTCTCCCCACCTGTCATGACTGTAAAACTCCCAAGAGGCATGTGGCCTCCAAGGATCTGGGGAGGTTGCAACTGACCCAGGCCCGTGATGAATTCAGTACCCACCATGTGGCTTTTCCATAAGACTGTGAGTCAGTCATGGGAATGGGAAGGAGGGGGCACATTTACTACCTCACTGTTTTGTTCATTACAGATGTTACTTCATGCTAAAGTCGACATTGACATCTGAATTTGAGGCCAGGCGCAATGGCTCATACCTGTAATCCCAGCTCTTTGGAAGACCAAAACTGATGGATTGCTTGAGCCCAGGCGTGGTGGTGTATGCCTGTAGTCACAGCTACTTGGGAAGCTTAGGCAGAAGGATTGCCTGAGCCCAGGAGGTCAAGGCTGTGGTGAGCCGTGATTGTGCCACTGCACTCTAGCTTAGACGATAGAGTGAGACCTTGACACAAATAATTAATGAATTAATTAAAATTTTAAAAATTTGAATTTGCAGTTATGTAGGATAACAGTTTATCAGCAGTCATATTTTTCCTAAAGAAAACTAAAAATTAAGACTCATGATTTTTCTCAAAGACAACTCTAAAGTTTCATAAAGTATTATTTTATTAATTTTAACATATCTTTCCTTCAAGTAACTACTCCCTATTTTTGAATGGATTTCAAAGACATCAGAAGTGATTTTTGAAGAAAGTACTAAATGTTGATAGATTTAGCATATGGATTACATCATTTAGGATATATGATAGAACCTCTCACTATGATTCAATGATTGCTCTTGTGAAATCATAGAAAAAGTATCATGAGACTTTAAAAGTTCTTCCAACAAGTGAACTAATACATTTACTGGCTTCCTTTAATGGAATATTCTCACAGAATGGTGAAAAACTAAAGCTATTTTATATTCTTTCTTATGGATACTTTTACTAACTCTATGTTCTAATTTACAAATTTGTGTATCAGTATTTATATGTTATATAGGTATCTGGTTTTAATGCATTTGTAAATTATAAAATTATTAGCAAGAGCCATTCATAGAAAAGATACATTTTTAATAAATAATAAACTTTTAATAAAGTTTTAAAAACTAATACCAAAGATAAAGGTGCTCAATTAATCAATACTTTGATTCATGAGATATAGACAAAGTATATTTCAATACTTACATACGTGTTTTAACTGTAAGTAGCAGCATGACCTTTATTTGATCTAGTAACATTCTTTTAGCAATTATAATATGTTTATTTTAGAATTGGAAAGAAATTATCAGGCCTTTAATGTTAGGTTTGTAAATTGTTTTCAAGGAAGTTAACCAGGAAATATTTAATGTTTACAAGATAGTGGTAGATGTGGCTTCTGCAGAAATTTTTTTAAGATTATGAATAGACCATGCACAGTGCCTCACGCCTGCGATCTCAGCATTTTAGGAGGCCAAAGAGGAAAGATCACTTGAGCTCAGGAGTTCGAAGTTGCAGTGAGTCATGGTCACACCACTGCACTCAAGCCTGGGTATCAGAGAGAGATCCTGTCTCAAAACAAAAAAACAACAACAAAAAAGATTACAAATAGATTTTCACTTGGTTGAAGTTACTTGGAACAGTCAGAAGACAAACGCATGGATCAGGATGCCTTTGAAGAAGGCTTTCTCTTGACTTCTTGTTACTAGCTGCCATATCTTGCCAATGTGAATGCTCTTTAGGAAAGTAAGGTAAAAGTTAAAATTGAGCCTATGGTGTCACCTCTGGTCTAGTCTCTGGTCCTTTGCAGTCACCTACAGCTTAATGTTTGGAAAATGTAAAACTACAGTAGTTTTCATCTTATACCCTTCTAGGCCTCAGTGTCTTGACCCTGGCAACCCCGTTGTGGATTTTATGTCCTTTCTTTCCTCTGATGGTATCCACCTGCTAAGGCAGGCTTTGAGTTAGACATCCTCACAGTTGTTCTTGGGAGTGGGTGGTTAAAAATCACGCATCCCTCAAACTGGTCTCCATCATTTTGAGTTGGTTTCCACTGCTGTTTTCAATTCCCATTTATTGCTTCCCATCCCAGACAGGCAGATTGGATTCTGCTTCCCAGTTCCATCCCAGTCTTGGCAATACAGAGTAATCTGGATTCCTCTTGATAGGTCTTAGACACACTGTAATGAGCTTACTTGGGGGAGTCTCCTGTGTCCCACATGTAAGCAGTTCTCTGACCCCTCCTCAGCAAGGTGCTGTGCCCTGAGCCTCACCCACTGTCACTTCAGGACTTTGGGACTGGATGCCCAGCCTTGTCCTAGAGGTGACAGAACAGCCTGTTACTCTGTCCCTCTCCCTCACAACACCCAAACCCCATGTTGTCTAATCACCCCCAAAACTGATGCCAGTGATGCCTGGTAGAGTCTTTCCCAGTCTCTTGACAGATGCACTGTTTTTAGCAACTTTTCTGTGTTTCTGGTTTTCTGTACCCCTTTTTAAACATGCTAAGAATAGAATGTGCTTCTTTGTTTATAAATAACAACTCTTTGGAATAATCCTTGAACGTCACATTTAACTTCATGCATAGGGTGCTTAAGAGTCTTTTATAAGAGGAACAGATTTTCTGAAAACCTATAATACCCTCACGGAGAAGAAGCAGTAAAAAAAAAGAAAAGCAAAAATACTTCTGGTTAAAGAATCATCTCTGATTCTGTTCTTTTTTTTTTTTTTTTTGAGTTGGAGTCTCACTCTGTCACCCAGGCTGGAGTGCAGTGGCACACTCATGACCACCCCAGCATCAACCTCTTGGTTGATTCTGTGATCCTTCCACCTCAGTTCCAAGTAGCTGGAACTACAGGCACACTCTACCACATCCAGCTAATTTTTGATTTATTGTAGAGATGAGGTCTCGCCAAGTTGCCTGGGCCGGTCTCAAACTTGCAGGCTCAGGCAATCCACTTGCCTCGGATTCCCAAAGTGCTGGGATTACAGGCTGAGCCACCGAACCCAGTCTGCTTCTGTTCTAAAATAGTATAGAGGTTTGTCAATTTGGGTTATTCACTTCATCATCAGCAATTAATTAAACTTTAAGGGTGTTGTACCAGGCCCTGTGCCTGGTGCTGGAGATGCTAAGATTAGAATAACAGAGTTTATGCTCTTAAGGGGCTTCCAGTCCAGTGTACTTTGGTAAAGTAAAGCTTCCATTATTCAGAGTATCCAAGGATCGGAATGTTCTGGTTCTCCATACTGGCCTGTTGACTTTGTCCTTCCAGTACCCTTCACAGGAGGTGCTTGGTAAATATCACCTTCTTTCCATGGCATGTTAATGCAGAATGGGAGGCCATGGACTTTGTTTTGTTAATTTCTTTCATCTTCTCTCCATTCAGTTTATTTCAGTCCAACGGAGCAGAGCTCTTGATCCTGATAGACATTCAGGTGTATATGTTTTCTTTTGGAGTTTGAGATATCTTAAGAAATATAATCACGTTTTTATTTTTCCCTATCTGGTCAGTGCAGAGTGTACACAAAGCCAACTGGTAAACATTGTATTTCCTGTCATTGCAATAATGATTTCTTGTTCCAGTTGCTCTTGTTTATAAATGTTCAACAGAGAATCAGGACTCTTTTATTTATTGGGATACAAATAATAATGCTATTGAATGTTTACATTCAATGTTTTAAGTGACCTGGTCCTTGTACTTTTTGGATCTGAATAAATTCACTGGAAGGCCTAGCATCAGTTAAACTTGAAGATCAAGAAAGGATTTTAGAGAGGAACAGATTTAATATTATTTTATAAGACAACAGAAAATTGAGTACTCTGAAATTATTCAACTCATTAAAAAAAACTCTTTCAGAGGATACTTTTTTTGGTAACCATATTAGCCTTCTTTATAAGGTGATGTCTGCATTATAAAACTCTGAACAATTTTTAACTGCCTGCATTTATTAACAGGCAATTCTTTCTTAACCTGTAGAATCCTGGTATTTTCAGAAAATGAAAAAATCTAACCACATAACATTTCTGGGTCTCCAAGTAAGATCTTTGCAACAGAACAAAAAACAAGTAAAGACAGCATGCCTTATAAAGAAAGCATGCTTTTTTTAGAAAGAAAGAAAAAAAGAAAGAAAGAAAGAACGATGAAATTGACATTACACTGGTTACTATTTCTGAATGTCCAAAACAAAAATTGTTATTCTTATGATGAAGCACCTTCTCAATATTTCCATCTCCCTTAATGCCTGGTGTTTCAGATTGGAGATATATCATCTCTGCACGATATATTTTCTAGAATAGCCAAAACGATTTTGTTTTTAAACTAATACCTTAAAATACTCATTTCCTGGGAGCTAATACTAAGAAGAGAAATTTAATTAGTCTCATTTTTAGTGGGGAGGGGAGAGTCTTTTCCAGAGGGGGATGAACTTGTATCTAGAAAAATCATTTTAAGTTCTATTCTTCATACTATCAAAGATAAAATCACAAATCTCAGTTGTTTTTAAGTTCTTAAACCTTATTTGCCTTATTGCTGGCCAAATCAATAAAATTGGGGAACTCTGACTCCTGAGATATCGTTTCCTCTTATGCTGATTTTGATTTAAGACACATGTATGTGTGCTACTTAGAATCATGTAGTTTAAAAAATAGGACAGTTGCCTGAATCACATCATATAGGGCACTTGTGTTTAGATTGGGGCCATTGCTGACTGACCATGGTATTCCTGTGTATTCTCTTTTCTCTGTCTTCATGTTTCCTTGGTCCCACCATTGCTTGGTTTTCCCCAAATGGACCCTGGTTTCAGAACGGCAAGTCTGACTTCCTCCATCCTGTGCATGGAAGAACGGCTTGGCGGTTCCAGCTTTTGGACTGTGAATCTGATGCTCATTGTGTTGTTCTGGCAGAGAGGGAGTCGCGGCCACCTGTCGGGGTGGCATGGTTCCCACACACAACATGACGTGCCAGTTTCAAGCAGTGGAGATGCCAGGCGTAGAGTGGTGAAGAGGGGTAGCTCATACAATGTGGTGCTTTTTCTGAAAGGAGATCTTCCCACTGGCGAGGAGTGCCAAATTCGAGGCACATGCTTCATTACATTGATCACATCTGCTGGCACTTGTGGGTGTTAGCACTGACAAGTATCTTTCTGTTATTGCTTTTTTTTTTTTCCTGTGCTCCCTTTCCTCTATCAGCTTTGCCTCCATTTACCTAAGTGGGTGAATTATCTTAGTTAGTAGAGACATAGACTGAGACAAGAAAAACATTGTCTAGGCAAATCGCTAATAGGTTCTGGATCATAAACTGTTGGTGTTTGCTAATGCTGCATAATTATCTTAGAGCAAGTTGTCGTCTTAAGAGATGAGAGATGTAGCATGATGTCAGAATGGTTTTTTTCCATCCTCTCCTGGGTCATTGGTGCTTAAAATGTAGCCATCTGGATGAAGATGAGGTGGAGAATGCTGGGTAAAAGTGATGTCCTGAGATTCTTACAGAGAACCTTGGACAAGTTAGAACTCCCTATCCTGGGAAACTTTTTTTCTGAATAAAGTTATTAATAGATTCAACTGCACTGGAGGCGACATCTGCCTCTCAGGATTTATTTTTACTCTTTTCAACAGTTATCTCTAAATTTAAGATGAAAATAATACATTTTGCCTAGGCTTTTTTTTTAGTATTTCTTATGTAATTTTAAAATATTTATTTATTTAAAAAGTGTCTCTTACATGATGGAGAGTCTTCCAGTGTGAGTTCCTAGATTTAATTAAAAGTGAGAAGACTTGACTTCTGGCCATATTTGTTCACACTGCAAAAAATTATCAACTTTAAAATTATCAACTTTATCACATCTTATAATTGCAAAAGAAATATGATAATATAAGACCTGTGATAGATGTGGAAATAAAACTATTTATGGATTCAACAGAGATTCATTGAGTGCCCACTCTATGCAAGGTAGCCGACAATTATCTGTCTTAGCTGACTTATTAAAATGCTCAAAGTTGGAAGTAAAATAGTGGCTTGCATTTGTTAATATATAAGAGCATAGCCACAAAGACACAAAATCTAAATTCATCTAGATTATGCTATATATTGATCATTATTAGCATTATTCACTGGGACAAATCAAAACTTGAAATCAATCTTAGTTTGGAGAATTATGTGAATAAAACTGTCCTAGAGTAAGTTTTACTACTAGGGGTCCAACAGCCTGGTCTGTCTGAATACTCAGAACTAGTTTCCCAGTGTGTACAAGGCCTTTTTTTGTTTACCCAGAACTGGAAACATTTTGTCAATACTGTGTAGACTGGCCTTAGTTTATCATGCACATAAATACTATGCATTTGTAAAGAGGACCCCTTTCATTTAGATGGAATGGTTTAAAAATATTGGTTAAACTAAGCTCTTCAGTTTGAAATCTGGGAAACCTCAAGTGTGTGTATATGCTTAGTCTTTTAACTCCTGATAAAGTACTGAGCGGCTAATCTGGTAGGTATTAGGGGAGAAAGAATTGGATTTCAATTGGCAAACTCATATATTCTTCGACTTTTCAGACATATTTTCCAAATTTTCAAAGAATACTAGCATAACTATGTACAAATCATTTCATCCGTGAATTGGATCTTTGATCCATTGTCTAGGCATTGCCATACAACAGAAATGCAGTAGGAGCCAGACGTGCCTTTAAATTCTCTAGTGGCCACGTTATAAAAAGAAATAGGTGAGATGAATTTCAATCGTATATTTTATTTATCTCATATCAAAAATACAATGTTGACATGTAATCAATATAAAAATATGAAATAGATCACATCATTTTTTTCACACCAAGTCTTCAGAATCAGGTATTGCATTTAACACATCTGAATTGGGACTAGGTACATTTCAAGTGTTCTTTGGCTATAATGACTGCACTCTTGGGCAGTAGCAGGTCTGGAATGTGATGCTCTGAATATGAGGCTGTCACTGGGTTTATAACTCTGACCATTAAAATTTTGCCTTTGATCTGAAATTGCCACTGTTTTGAGAAGCAATGCTTAATATTTAATAATCACTGAGACTGGAAACCTTTTTCAGCAGAGAAAAATTGCCTCAGCTTTCATATGTTTTTATACTGGGTGTGTTTGAAGCAAAATTGGAAGACTAAGGGAAAATTAAAGAGTAGGACTCTCCCATCAAAATTGCAGTAGAGGATTTGGAAAGTGGAGGAGTTTCAGGTTTGAGAGCTGTGGTGAAATTATGGGGTGAGATTAGGGTGACGGCTGTCAATAAATCCAAAGCCTGTGTTTTCTGTATATTGTTTTTCTGTTTTCAATTGTCTCTAATTTAGTCATTTTAAATTCTAGATAAGATATGTGGAACACGAGCCTATCACTTTCATATCTGTGTAGTAATTTACCTTTGTGTTCACAGAGTGCTTTCAAGAGCCATCCTTTGGGTGTTTTCACTGGAGAAACTGGGTATTTTTTTCCTATCAGAGGCCCATGGCCCATGGGGGAAAAAATCAATCCATGTTACAGTCAAGTAAAAATACAAGTTAATTTAGTTTTTTTTAGACAGAAATATAAAGTGACCAAGAGATCTTTCCCTTGATCATTTTGCTTTTGAAATTAAAAACAGGGAACATTCTGTTGGAAAATTATATTACGTTTAGTTGAGAATTTCCAACGCAAATTCTTGTGGGTGTGAAAAAGCCTAACAAAAAAAGAATCAAATTCAGGTATTAGGTTGGCAGGGTGGGGTGGGGAGTAGGGAGTCCATTTGGTTTCTAGTGAATCATTGAAGGGAATGCTTAGTTGACATGAAAACAATGGACTGAGGCCTGGCCACAGCCCTATCTTTTCATGTTGGGCTAGGAGTGGCTTTGAGCTGGGACAGGGTGGACTGGAGGTATCTTTTACCCGTTTATCTGTAGATGAGACCCCATTGTAGTTAATGGGATCATTTATAATTAAAAGTTTCTGTTTATATATAAACTGTTCATAGAAGATCCTGAAGGTGGTTTGACCGGGGCTCAGGAAAATGTGTCATGGTAGGAGGGGCTATATGAACTATACCCCAAGACTGAGTGGTCAAGGCCATCCTCTCTCTCTTTCATGGCAGAAGGCCTGGACTTCTCCAACATGTCACATTGTGAGCTGTGATCACCTCGAGTTTTCTAGCGAGACCCTGTGTGCCATTCCTAAAATGTGTGTGACCCTTTCCCCAAATCTTACCCTAAAGGGAATTCATCAATATGTCAGCTTTAGGGCTATCTGAGTCATATTTTTTTGCAAAGCTTTGGTGCTTACCAATACTTGTGTGCTAATGAGTGTTAGCAAATGCCCAAGTGAAACAATAAGTTCCAAATAAAATGCAAATGCCCAAATTGGAATTATGCTTAATTTGCCAGGGTTTTGTTGTCATTGTGGCTCATAATTATGACCGGTTGGTCTTGCCATACAGAGTCATTAATTTCTGCAAATAAAGAGATCCTTTGTTTGTTGGCTCTAACTATACCAATGTGTTGGGGTTTTCAGTAGAGAGAACTTGACTTCCAGGCTCATGTGGCCTGACCAACTTGGAGTGACACTGCCCTAGGCCAGAGCTAAGACCACCTGAAGCTCAGGGAGGCATGTTTGGGCTCAGCGTAAGGAAGAATATCCTAACAATGCCAAGTTTAAAGACGAATGAACTGTGTTTTGAAAAGTTAATCCCCATTGCTGAAGTTGCTCAAGTCAAGGCCAGGTGGCCCCCTGCTGGCAGCATCTTGGAAGGGATTCCAGCATTTCTATCACTGCAGGGGAGGTGAAATGCACAAGCTCTAAGAAGCACTATTCATACCTTGTGGTTGCAGGATTGTCAGGCACTCAAAGCTTATTGCACCCATTTTGGTAGATGGTAAAGAGATGCTTTACTCACCGAATATGCCTGCAGCCTTTCCAGAGTAGGTCTTAAAATGTTTAGTCGCTCCTACAAGCCAGGCATGGTGGCAGCAATTCAGCTGGGAGCAAGCTTCCTATGGGAGGTGATGCTCTTATCTTGAGAGAGCATCAGAATCCCCTGGAACGCTTGCTCAGGGCCAGTGGATGGTTACCATCCTCAGTTTCTGAGTCAGCAGATCTGGGTGGGGCCTGAATCTGTTTCTAATAAGATCCAAGTGCAATAGCCATGATTTAGGGCAGTGGTTCTCAACTGGGAGCAGGGAAATTTCCTACTCTCTGCCCCAACCCATGGACACTGGCAATGTCTGTGATATATTTGGTTTTCACAGCTGAGGGCAGGGGTGGGGGGTTGCTACTGGCATCTGATAGGTAGAAGCTAGAGGTGATACCAAGTATCCTGTGATACGCAGTGTAGCCCCAACACAGGAGTAACCAGCCCAAATGGGAGTAGTATTGAGGTAGAGAGATCCGTTCTCTCGGGAAATGACAGAAAATCAAGTGTTTGTGATCGACTGTGTGAAGAACATCAGGATAGATTGTGATAAGGGCAATTTAGACTGCTACCGCTGGGCCTGGCTTACTCTAGGCAGTCAGTTGGGTTCACTGAGAGGTGAATGAGGCAGCCAGGTGAGCACGTGGTAGGAACATTCACCGTTCTAACTGTGAAAGAAAACAAGTAAACTGAGAAAGGAGACTGCCTGGAATTTCATGGCGTAAGTGATGTTTGACAGTTTTATTGATTGAGCAAGGTTTTGCCAGGGGCATTCTAGCCTAAGGGAATGGAGTAATAAGCAAAGCCAAGGGAGAAGTGTTGACTTGGCCATGGTGGTCGGCCTGGAACGGGATATACATTGGGAGAAACTGGAGAGGTGTCAGGTGGTGGCCACTGTAGTAAGGCCTTTAAAGCCACTGTCAGAAGAGTAAAGACAGAAGGAAGGATTTGAAAGGGTTTAAAACAAGAATGCTCATTGTCTTTGATAAAACAGAAAAATCCCAGTTAATGAGATTTTACTGTTTACCAGTTGGCCTTGTGAGAAGCCTTAAAGTGCCTCAGCAATAACAGCCAATAAACTTTGTGTATAATATTATTCTGGGCTGTGTGCGGTGGCTCATGCCTATAATCCCAGCACTTTGGGACGCTGAGGTGAGAGGATTGCCTGAGCCCACCAGTTCGAGACCAGCCTAGGCAACTTGGCAAGACCTCATCTCTACAATAAATCAAAGAATTAGCTGGGCATGGTGGCGAGTGCCTGTAGTTCCATTTACTTGGAAGGAGCTGAAACACCAACTCAAAAAAAAAAAAAAAATTTATTCTGCTTCTTTGTACTTAAAATCTGGAAACTTAGGCATCCTCCTCGGGTCCCCTCCCACTGTGGGAGCTTTTCTGTCCTCTCAATAATCCTGCTTTCTAAAATAATAATAATAATAAATCTGGAAACTTGCCAGGTGTGGTGGCTCACGCCTGTAATCCTAGCACTTTGGGAAGTCAATGGGAGAATTACTTGGGCCCAGGAGTTTGAGACCAGCTTGGACAACATAATGAGACCTTGTCTCTACAGAAAAAAGAAAAAAATTAGACAAGTGTGGTGGTGCATGCCTATTGCCCCAGCTACTTGAGAGGCTTAGGTGGAAGGATTGCCCAAACCCGAGAAACTGAAGCTGTGGTGAGCTGAGATCGTGCTACTGTACTCCAGCCTTATTTTTATTTTTAGACATAAAAACACAAAATCTGGCAACTTGATGTACAGAGATTCCTCCCAAAAAGCTGACAGAAAATGTTCACCGGGCTGTACTTTTTGCTTCAGTTCCTAATCTCTCCTGTTGTGGAAGTCTGTGTAGGAACAAGAAGTTGTTCCCAGCCATCCCAGGCATAGCTGCTCGTGCTGGAGATGCAGGTGCCTGGCATGTGGGGAGTGAGTCTGGCTCAGGGTGTGTTGGGAGTCCCCAAGACTCAGCTGGGAAGAGGTCTCTGTTGCCTTGACAGGAGTCTCAACTCAAATGTAGAACATTCAAGGTTAAGAGCGCCCCCTCCTTGCTTCCACAGCACAGTTACTAAAATTGGATCCATAAAAAGATTAGCATGGTCCCTTCCCAGGGATGACGCGCACATTTGTGAAGCGCTCCTTATTTTTGGAAAGTTCTGCAGGGCCTATACTCCTTAAATATGGGACATCTCAGAAACTGGTAGAATCTGAGTGACCAGCCGCTCTTGTGAAGATGATGTTCTCTGAAGATTAAGATTTGGTGATGGCAGTTGTGTCATGATTTTCTGATTTGTTCTAGATTTACTTATTTATTTGTTTGTTTGTTTTTGAAGTCAAAAGTCTCTCTCTGTCTGGAGTGCAATGGCACACTCACAGCCACCACAGCGTCTACCTGCTGGGCTTCGCCGATCCTTCTATCTCAGCCTTCCAAGTAGCTGGAACCAGTGGCATGCGCCACCACACCCGGCTACTTTTTTTCATTTATTGTAAAAGTGAGGTCTCACCATATCGCCCAGACTGGTTTCAAACCCCTGGGCTCAGGCAATCCTCCACCTCCCAAAGTGCTGGGATTACAGGCATGAACCGCCTTGCCTGGCCTCTAGTGTTGTTTAAAAATCTATATCCTTGCTTTGAATTCATGTTAGCAATAATTGATGATGTTAAAAAAATTGGTATATGTCTAAACAATAGAGAGTGCTATTAAAATGCTCACAAACCTTTGGAAAAAATAAAAATAAAGAGCACCTCCCACTGCCAGGCCAGACCCCACTGACTGCTAGCAGGGCAGAAAGTCCTTCCCTCCTGGGACATTACTGATTCCTTCTTAGGTTTTCAAGAGGCTTTTTATATCCTTTCATCCAGGGTCTTCATGACACACCCTAACACTCGATGGTTGGTTTCCTGAGCAACTAGTTTAATAAGAACCAAGTTGTATCTTTGATACTATATCACGTCTGACACGTTTTATGACAAGATAACTGATCAGCTACTCCCTTGACCACTGCAACAAACCCCCATTGGAAATTCTATCTCCTTCCAAGCCAATTTGTGTGCAACAGACATTTATTGAATGTTTTATCTGGTTCCAGCACTATACCATGTGTTTTTTTAATTTTTAGTTTTTTAAAAACTAAATATTGAAAGGCGTGTAATTGATGGCCGCGAACTCCACGCTGGGATGAGCTGCACTCCCGGGGGAGGCAGGGGAGCCGAGCCTGAGCCATGGCCAGTACAGTGGTAGCAGTTGGATTCACTATTGCTGCTGCAGGATTTGCAGGTCGTTATGTTCTGCAAGCCATGAAACATATGGAACCTCAAGTAAAACAAGTTTTTGCAAGTCTACCAAAACCTGCCTTCAGTGGTGGCTATTACAGAGGTGGGTTTGAACCCAAAATGACAAAACGGGAAGCAGCATTAGTACTAGGTGTAAGCCCTACTGCCAATAAAGGAAAAATAAGAGATGCTCATCGACGTATTATGCTCCTAAATCATCCGGACAAAGGAGGATCTCCTTATATAGCAGCCAAAATCAATGAAGCTAAAGATTTACTAGAAGGTCAAGCTAAAAAATGAAGTAAATGTTTCATGAATTTTGAGTTCATATTAGTTTGTGTATACAAGCACCAATTTTTTATAATAAAATGCCCAGTTACAATTTTAAAAAATGATTTAGCACAAGCTAAATCAAAAGCCTCGGTATAATTTTCTTGTTTAAATTTGAGGATCTTAAATCAGACTGTAGACTAGTTTAGAATAGTTGGATGGTAATTCTTAATCATGGACAAATGCACATCACTTGAATAGAAATATTGTTCATTGTTCATTTAGCTAATAATTTGGCACCTATTTCTGCTTTAAAGTGAAGGTGATATCCTTGCTCTCCCAATCTAATAGAAGACTGATAAACTGATCATTAAACTGTGTGATAAATAATATGATGGAATTAGCTTAAGCTGTTGAAGTAATGACTCTTATGAGGAAAAGCTGTTTAAGGTACAAACAACTGGCCCAGCTACTTGGAACCTTGTATTTAAAAGTGAATTTAGCCACAACTTTGACCTAAGAAATTGACTTGGGTATATGTAGAGTATCAGACAGAATTTAGATATCATACATTAAAAACTGTAAAAATATTGAAAAAAAAACTAAATATTAAACACACAGTTAAGAAAATGTTTTGTTTATTTATTTATTTATTTGAAAGATGTGGGGTAAGGTTGGTTAATAAAATTTTAAAGGTACTAAAGGTTTAAAAATGAAAAGTAAGACTTCCTCCCTCATGTACCCCCATTTTTCCTCTTAGAACTTCTGAGAAACTGCTATCGTCAATTTCTTTTACATTTTTCAGAGATATGTTTTGTGTTTACAAACATATTTATGTAATTTTTACCACAAATGGCCAGGTATTCCTATATCATATTTTCCTCCCAAATATATCCAGAGGCAGATAACATGGCTTGCATTTTATAGATGAGGTCATTGAGACCATGAGTGTAAGTAACTTGCTCGGTGTCACATCGTGAGTGCCAGAGGTAGAATTCACACCAGGAGTTCTGGTTTTAAGTGGATCTGAAGCAGGTTCACTTTTGCCCCACTTTAAATCAATGTCTTTTTAAATGTGTGTTCATTCATTTAGATGAGGGGTGAGGGCTTCACAAAGGAACGGCAGATATAATTACTTATGTGGCCTTCCCTCTCCTCCCCGGTGGTTCAGCTCTGGCCCCCTAATTGCATACACCACTGACCAAGACAGTGTGTATACCCAGACCCTGTTCTTCAGAAAGCTGCTAAGGACATGGTTCCTTAAGCTCCTGCCCACCCGAGCTTCTTCCATGTTCACATGTCTGGTGATGTTTCGGCTTGCTGTTAGTGCTCGAGCCCCCATGCAGATTCACAGCCCAGCCTGGCCTGTGCCTTTACCTGTCCCAGGTGCTAGGTGGGTGCCAGTTCTCTGTCAGGAGCCATTCATCCTTTGGTAGAGGCTGGAGCAGAGCAGAGCTATCCTCAGCCACCTGGGTTCTGAGAGCACCGACTCCTATCCTGGGAGTTGTAGATTCTCAGAGCTGCTCAGGCATTCCCTGCCTCGCATCATGACAGCAGCAGCTACCCTTGGGGTCCTCTTGAAACCAGATGGATTGTTTGCAGTCTCAGCGGGAGTTCTCAACACTACTTGTCAGAATGATCTAGTAGGTGATTGACAGATTGGGAAGAAGGTACTTGCCCCATGGGGACTCTAGTGTGAGGCATCTTTGTGGCCGGGGCTTCATGACAATGCCTTCCTAAAGCTCTGGGATCCTGCTTGGGAGAGCCTTGAGAGAGGACATATGCACCATTTAGAGGGTGTTGTCGGGCCAGAAATGCACAGTCGCTTACAGCGTGGTGCTGTCTGAAGACCACCTGTGGTTATTTAAGGTGCAGGCTTGAAATTTTACTTCCTGTTGGTAATAAGACTGAGCTGCATTGTGTGACTTTGCATTTGTTTATTTCTCTTAATTGGTAGGTAACAAGGAGGGTTCGCCTTCTTCTACCTTCTGGGTGCTGCTGAGTATTCTCCTGGGAGCAGTGGCAATGCTGTGCAAGGAACAAGGGATCACTGTGCTGGTGAGAGCCAGGGCGTGGCCTGGGCCTGCCTTTTGTATGCACCCTTTCCCCTCCTGTACAGATATCTGGGGCTGGCCCTGCCTTTGCCACCTCCTACTTCTGAAAACCATTGGCAGCCTGAGGGTCATAGAGCTTTCTGGACAAATGACATTTGCTCTCACAATTTTGGTATTTCAGGTCAAATTGACTATCTTCCTGGGCGACCATTCGCAACTGGGAAGAAATGGCAAATGAGAAGCTCTCACGGAGCTATGATGGGACCTCTTGATAGGCCCTGTGGAAAAAGAGAAAAGAGTGCTTTGAGTTTTTGAGGATGCTCTGACATCTTTTCACAATCTTAGGTGGAACTGACCTCAATGGTTTTATCCTGGATTTGGAAAGGGCAGTGGGTAGTCTGGAAGTGAAGGAGTGGTGGCTCTGTCCCCACTTGGAACCACCCATGCACACACATCCTCTTTCTCCTCGCCATTCCCCCACCCCCAAAACTAACCTATAAGTATTGTTAATCATCACCCAAGTAAGACATCAACCAGCACAAGAGCCAAAGTATTCCATGGTCACAAATGTTTGACATGAAATTAAAAGATTCCTAGTGTAATCTTTAAAGAAGAGCATGTAACAATGCTAATGTTTCAAGTGAGATTTTGTCCTCAAAGTGCTCCCTTTAAGCCAGATGTGACTTCTATTCACTTATTCTAACTTTGAGCCTTGAAGTCTCTTTACACATAATATAGTGTAGGCATCTTATTATCTTGGTTGTCTTTAAATGTGTTTTAGAGTACATTTTGCTTAGGATATGTAGTTAAAACCCAGACAGAAGAAAAATTTATTTTGTGTTTCAAAACTATTTCAATCTTTAAAACCAAGCCGCCCAACAATTTTTTTTATTTTAGCTATGATTTTATGGAGGTATAATTTGTGTACAAGAAGATGTGCCACGTGTAAAGGAAGAGTTTGAATTTGGACAAAAGTCTACCCCTGTGTAACCACCACTCTAATCTAGACCTTGTAGGAGAGGCAGCATTTTACCTCTGCCTTCTTAGAAGTTTTTTGGCTAGGCTTGAGAATTAGACTGACACAAGACATACCAACAGAAGAAAAGCATTCAGATTTATCTCATGGAAGTTTAACATGACACAGGTACCCTCATGAGGAAATGAAGACCCAAAGAAATGGCAAAACCTAAATGCTTCCATCTTAGGTTGAAGAAAGAGGAGTAATTGTAGAAAAATAAACTCTGGAAACAAAAGATAAGAATTACTCTGCCGAGGTCTGTACAGAATTCTCTCAGTCTCATCCTCCCTGCTGTGGTGACATTTCCACTCTACAGTAATCTACTTCATTGGTTCTTTTGTGACTACTGTCCTGTGTAGATGCAAGCCCCCTGAAGGCAGGGACTACAAGACAGTTGGTCGTTTTGGACTTCCCAGGGTGAACCCATGTTTATATAGTAAATTCTCAGTAAGTTGTCACTGAATAGGAATCAGTCTGTGAAAGAACACAGTCGTTAAATGTTTTGTGGCCACCTAGCACGGACCCCAGTGAGTTAGACAAGTGTTGAGTGTCATAGGTCCCTGGAACAGAACCTCCATCAGGCTTCCTCTGGCAATGTCAAAGAGGGGAGGAGCTCTAAACAGGGCCCAGGATTGAAACTGTTTAGAGAGGTGTTGAAATCGTCTCTCCTCTTTCTCCATTTTAGCCAGCTTTCTCCTTTACAGTATAAGAAGAAAACTCAGAAATTAGGGTTGTGTGCCAAGGTAGAGAAATGAAAAGCAAAAACATGAGATGCAAATAACCACATGGGAATAGCCTGGGGAAGACAGAGCAGTCAGAGCTATCTGGGGGTTGACATAGATCAAGGCAAAGATGAGTGAGTTTATTGGGCTCTGTCCCTTAAGAGGAAGCTAGTGTGGAAATGGTATAGAAAGAATGACTGTGGAAAGATACCTGGCTTTCATGAGTTGCTTTTTAAAAGTTGGCTCCAAGCCAATGTTTCTCAACCTTGGCACTATTAACATTTTAGGCCAGACAATTCTTTCTTGTGGGGACTGTTCTGTGCATCGTACGATGTTTAGCACCTTCCCTGGCCTCTACCTAGATGGCAGTAGGCCCCCTCCGTTGCAACAACCTAAAACATCTTTAGACATTGCCAAACATCCCTGGGGGGTGGGGAGAGGAAACATCCTGTTGAGATCCGCTGGTTTTAGAACCTTTCCCTCAAATAAAGTGTTGTCTAAGGACCAGAGGCACCAACTTGTTAGAAATTCAGGATCTCACCTGCTGAGTCAGAATCTCCATCAACAAGGTCCTCAGGTAACTCCTATGCAGTGTTTTTAGAAGCATGAAAGAATTTGGTTGAATTTACATGAATAAAGATACCGTGAAATGTAGTTACTTTTAAAGATTAGCCTAATATTTGGACATTTTGATGATGCATTTAAGTGGGACAGGGGAGGGAGTGCTGGTGTTGTGTCTGACTCGACATGACTCTGTCACCCCGATGACTGTCCTATAACTCACAGGAAAACAAATAGTATGAGAAGATAGCTGCAGCTAAACAGAGAGCTTCTGCCTTCTAGAAAATGGTTTTCAACCAAGCAGAAATGGTCTTCCGTGACCCCCTAAGATCATGCATCCACATGGGTGAATAAAATGAGGATTCTTTGAAATGATTAACCCAGCACTGGCCCGTATATTGGGTAATTAGCATTTATGGGAGAGGGTTAAGAAGGGATGTCATCCTTGCTCTGAAAACCACAAATTACAAGTGACTTCTGATGATGTATGAGCTTCTTTGTCTCAAAGAAGATTACATTAAAAAGACCCAAGTCATTTAGGGGCAACTTTAACCATATCTACCGAGTATATTCAGACAACTTTATCCAGACTGGACAGGGAGATTTGCTAGATGACACAGCCAGCAGCAGCAACCTTTGTAGAAAGTCTGTTGCAGGGGAGGGAAGAGATCCAGGGCTTTTCTCTCCTTCAACTTGTGACTATAGGTTTAATAGGTACAAAAGCAGCCCTTACCTGCGAGAAAGCAACTATCATGGTGCTACTGGAAACTGTTAGTGTAGACAAAGCTGCTCAATGAAGTTATATGTGGTTCACCTAACGGTTGGTCGTGGGCAGGGCTTCAGATTGACAGAGGTGGCTGTTCTTCACATAGCGGGCTCAGGCTGGGAGTGCCCATGCCATTGAGAGCGTGTAGTTTACACAGTCACCCTGGGCATCTCCATCCCAGCCAACTGGAAAGAGAAGCCAAGTGGTGGAGTGCATCCAGGTTTTACAACCAATCCTCCAGAATGGCACATGTCACTTCTCCCCATTCCGTGTTCGCTAGAACTCAGCCCCTTGACCTTCCCCAGTGACAGGGGAGGCTGGGAGATGTAGTCTCGCTATGTGCCTGGTAAGAAGAGAAAGCTCTTGGACAACTAGGACTCTACCCAGGAGGTCTCCAAGGCTCCATCAGAGATCATCATGCATGTTTACATCTGCTTTTACTAAACATGCTGAGATCAGTCAGCACATGAGGTTTGTAGCGCTGACACTGTCTTTATCTTTCAGCATAATTACCGCCCAGGCAACCACTCTGTTACATGAACTAAAGGACTATTTTATAGTTATAAAAAAGGGGCTAGGGGAGGAACCTCTGGGGCACTTTTCCTGGGAGCCCCAAATTTCTAGCTGTCCTGAATCTCAATAGCACTCTTATATATGCAGACTATGAAATCATTTCTATCAAGGACTTACTAGATAATAAATGTGACATTACATATTACCCTGAGCTAATTTCACAGAAACATAGGGTTTTTTTTAAAGAACTGAAAAGGTCTTATCTGATTATCCAATCCATTGCATTTCTTGCCTAGATTCAGTACTAAAATTATGAAATTTGATTGTTATCTAATCAGAGTTAGGTTCTTCTATCACTGATTGTCTTGCTTTGTTTCCTTAGGGTTTGAATGCGGTATTTGACATCTTGGTGATAGGCAAATTCAATGTTCTGGAAATTGTTCAGAAGGTACTACATAAGGACAAGTCATTAGAGGTGAGTATATACTTTTGTCTCTAGCCCAGACATGGAAAATGTCAAGTACCAGCTGATTTAGAATGCCGTTTTCAAAGTATTCCTTGTGATTTTGAATTCTAAAATAGCCAGCATTTTAAAGGACAGTGTCAAAGTAGTTCAGGCAGAATTGCTGCACATTTGTACCTGGTTTGGCTACATTTTTATCTGAAAATCTGTTCCGGGCCTGATGGCTCAGACTTGTAGACCAAGCCCTTTGGGAGGTTGAGGCAGGGGGATTGCTTGAGGCCAGGAGTTCAAGACCAGCCTGGGCAACATAGTGAGACCCCATCTCTGAAAAAAAGAAATAGTTAGGCAAGGTGATACACACCTTTAGTCCCAGCTACTCAGAAGGCTCAGACAGAAGGATCTCTTGAGCCCAGGAGTTCAAGGCTGCAGTGAGCTGTGAATATGCCACTGCACTCCAGCTTGAGTGACAGTATGAAACCTCGTCTCTAAAAAGAAAAAAGAAAATATGCAACATGGGTGGCCTTGTGATGTCCTTTCAGAACATCAGCATGCTCAGGAATGGGGGCCTTCTCTTCAGGGTGACTCTCCTCACCTTGGGAGGGGCTGGGATGCTCTACACGCGCTGGAAAATCATGGGCACTGGCCCGCCGGCCTTCACTGAGGTGGACAACCCGGCCTCCTTTGCCGACAATGTATTGGTGAGGGTGAGTTCTGAGCCTGCTCCCTTTGCATTGTTTTTCTCTCCCCACCAAATTCTCAGATCTCTCATCTCTCCTTTCCTTACTCCTCACCACACCCACAAAATCCCTCCTAAATGGGACACCAGGGGTATTCTAGAATGAAAGTGGGTTTTTAGTAGGAGACTAAAAGGGTGTATGTGAACTCCTTAAATTTCCTTTCTAAGGAGAAGGAAAGAAGAGTGGTTTCTTCAGCCATTAGGTTTCTTGCTGAAAGTCTTGTTGAAGCCACCCAACCCTGTAACTGGATGAAGGCAAAATGTAACAGGCTTGGTGGTATCTTTAGAAGTCTGACAGTGTCAAGATTCTCTTTGTTCTTGTCGATTTTCCTTTTTTCCTAAAGGCAAGGGTATCAAGCTGCAGATTCTTAGCTGTGCGTTTCATAGAGTTTGAAATGAGAACAACCACAGAACCCTGTTCTTAAGATGTTAGGCACATAGGTAACCCTTTTCTGGGGTCTCAGGCTTCAGGTAGCACCGACTAAATGGGTCACAACTTGGCCTGAAATATAACAAACGTGTTGCCTAGTCTGGTTGGTGGCTTAGCTGTATTTTTGTGTCTTAATATCTGAATACAATTAATAAATTACAGACTATAGTCTCACACCCAGTATACAAATTGGCATCGTTTTATTTTATATGACTGCTTTCTTTGAATACCTCAAAAGTGAAGTTAGGATATATATATGTATATGTTATTCAAGTTCAGTATCAATTGTTTGTTTTCCTTTTGACTGACAGGCCATAAACTATAATTACTACTATTCATTGAATGCCTGGCTGCTGCTGTGTCCCTGGTGGCTGTGTTTTGATTGGTCAATGGGCTGCATCCCCCTCATTAAGTCCGTCAGTGACTGGAGGGTAATTGCACTCGCAGCACTCTGGTTCTGCCTAATTGGCCTAATATGCCAAGCCCTGTACTCTGAGGACGGCCACAAGAGAAGGTAAGAGGCAGCGCTGAATTTTAACATCTACACTGGTTGAGTCAGAAGCATTTCTCAAAACCTAGCGCTGATCATTTTAACAATCTTGTGTAAGTGAAGTCTGAGGACATTTGTTTCAAATGCATATTTATGGCTGGGATGATTTCCATCCATTTGGAATCCAGTGCTGGCTTCAATGGGTGGGGAGTGAACTTGGAAGAGGGGCTACGGATGACTGCTATATCTCCTCCTCCCCCTTTCCCCGAGAAGTAGCATTTTGAGATCCTTTTCACTGTAGGTGGTAAAGAGTAATTTATGGTCAGAACAGAGAGTGTAATTGATGTGTGTTGTGCCCATTATTGCACAATTCTTGTTCACAAAACCCTAGTGAATGCTGTCATGATTCTGTCTGTTGTTGCTGTGTACAAAATAAGCCGCTTCCCCAAAGAGACTATTCTTTTTCCATGAAAAAAAAAAATTATTGCGAAAATAATTGGGAAAAACAAATGTGTTTCATGAAAAAGAAAACTGTTTAAGATGATTTCCTGTAAGCATAAGTGTTTATGGAATTAGATTGGTAATTTCTCAAAATAAATTAAATTGCAAGTTTACCTGTGTGTGTCTTAAATTGGTTGGTAATTCTGAAGGGCAAACTTTAGTCCCAGTTCACTAATACATGTGAAATAGAATTTTTTCTTTAAATTCTGTAGGCAGAGGGTACAGAAAGGAGCTACCAAATTTGATTTAGCTTCTGAATTAATCCTCTTGCATCATACAAGACATTGGAAATGATTGGATAGTTCTAGAAGTGTCTCGATGCTCAGCTCTCTTTCTGCTTGACTGAAATTTGTGGGGATTTAGCAACCAAAAATGTTATTCACTTTTTTCAGATTTTATAAAGTTTAAACTACTTAAGCATCATTATTCCTGTTGAGTATAGAGGGAAACATTTTTTTTTTCCCCATGAAACCTACATTGAACAAACCAAAACCAAAATCCACTGACCTATCCAACACCTACATGGTTTGAGGCATAGTTAGAAGCAGGTGAATTAAGGAGGCCTCAAAAAATTAATCATTTTAAGTTTATCAGTAGGAATTACACAGCTTTTAAATAGTACCCTTAGGCTTGTAATAAGCACTTGGGTAATATTTGTCTTATCCTCATGCTACCAGCCTAAACCCTCTCTACTGATGTCATATTTTTGCCGATGATGATACTTCTCAATTGGCGGCATGAAAGAAAAAAGGTTCTTATTGTTAATATAATATTGAGTAGGACTTTTTTCTTGAGAAGCCTGAAAACTGCCATGTATTGAAATACTTTTCATCTTCCAGGATCCTGACCCTGGGCCTGGGATTTCTTGTTATCCCATTTCTTCCTGCTAGTAACCTGTTCTTCCGAGTGGGCTTTGTGGTTGCCGAGCGAGTCCTCTACTTGCCTAGTATGGGGTACTGCGTGCTGCTGACCTTCGGATTTAGAGTCCTGAGCAAACACACTAAGAAAAAGGTAACAACCAAGAACAGTGCCACGCGTGAGCAGAACGACTGGATGCATCTCACTAATGATGTTTACCATGTCTCTCTATTCTTAAGAAACTAATTGCTGCTGTCGTCCTGGGGATTTTGTTCATAAATGTGCTGAGATGCGTAGTTCGCAGTGGCCAGTGGCGAAGTGAAGATCAGCTCTTTAGAAGTGCCCTGTCTGTGTGTCCCCTCAACGCTAAGGTACCTTGGCTGCCAGATTTCTTTTTAAAAGACATTACTAGGAAAGGTTTTACGTTCTACAGCTGAACCAGAACATTTATTAGAGTTCAGAGTCTAGCATAAGACCACGGCCAAATACTTGGGGTTTTTCTTTGTCATATGTGTTTTTTATTAGTGATTTTGACAAGATTTATTAAAATTTCACTTAGCCAAAATAATTTAAGTGAATTCGTTAAAAGCAGACAGTATCAGTGAAACAGATTACTCAAATGAGGCCTTACTCATCTTCCAGGTGATCTGATGATCATCCTTCGAAGTGGTGTTGGGGAGATGACATCATGTATCCAGACTGAGGTTGGGCAATTCACAGATTCGAACATTTAAACCACACTTTTCAAACCCTGTTCTCTGGGGATAGCAATAACTAGCCTCTTCCAAGCTATAATTTAAAGGTGACCATAATACCTACAGATGGGCAATAATTTGGTTCAGGAGGTTCAAATTACACAGTGTGCTACACAAGAGTACACATTTACCTCCCTTTTCAGTTCTTGGCTTGTGATTCCTTTTGTCAGATATGATAAACAGAAATGTATAGTCAGTCATATATCATATAGCAATGTTTGGATCATCAGCAGATTGCATACACAACGGTGGTCCCGTAAGATTATAAGGCCACTTTTTTACTGTGTATGTTCTAGGTTTAGATATACAAATACTTACCATTTTGTTACAGTTGCCTTCAGTGTTCAGTACAGTCATATGCTGTTGAGGTTTATTGCCTAGGAGCAATAGGCTAGATCATACAGCCTAGGTGTGTAATCGGTTGTACCATCTAGGCGTAAGTTCACTCTGATATTCTCATAATGATAAAATCACCTAACGACACATTTCTCAGAAAGTATCCCTGTTGTCATTAAGTGATACGTGACTGTACTTTAAAATTGGCAGTGTTTTTTATTGAGGTAGTCTGGCAGGAATTTATTTCACTGTGTTCTTCGTGAATCCAAGCTCTTCGTTGAACTTCTTTATGTTTCTTCGGGTGAAACTAAATTTTTTTGAACTTTCAGTGCCCTTTCGTATAAGAGGGGACTGATACTCACCTGCTGGGTTTGTTGTTAGGGCTGAATGAGCTAAAATGCCTTAATGTAGTGGTTAGCATGTAGTAGGTGCTCAAGAAATGTTACTTTTGTAAGCTCGTTTTAGTTTTGGTTTTTGCATTAAATGACAGGACAGGGGCAACCCTTTCGAGTCCCCTCCCACTGTGAGAACTTTTCTGTCCTCTCAATAAATCCTGCTTAAAAAAAAAAAAATGACAGGACGGGAACGCCGTTTGCTCAAAATGGGAGCCAAGGGGTTAGGTTAGAATAGTACAGATCATTGTCATTAAATAATGATTCATTTTCTCCTAGGACCTCAGAACTGGAATTTCCTACGATGTTTAAATGTAATCCTCCTGGGTGGGGAGGGGGAGCTCTCTGGAGTTCTGTCTCATTTCTATATTCTGTATTTAAGAGAAAGCAATGATTTCAGGCAAAATCATGTAAAAAAAACCTAATGAACAATTGGCATCTTATTGTGACCCTGAAGTCTTAATTTGTATATAAAAGGTGCAGGCTATCTGTCTTTTCCTTGGATTAAAACACTTTATTTATGTTTTACAGCTGAGAGACTTAGATAAAAGAATGAATTACTCTGAGTTTTTAATCTTTAATTTGATTTGCTGACTTATCAGTTTATTTTATGCTACCAAAAATAAATTGCCTATGATTTAATTTCATAAATGTTAATAGATTTGCTTTATTTTTACTTTACTGTTTGAATAGCAGTAATTACCCCTTCTATTTATATAGTTGCTCACCATGAGGAACTCAGATTTCTTTATAGAGGCTCTATAATTAATCTCCATTATCTTCCCACTAAGGTTTTTAGAGAGAGCGGATATTATTTTCTTCATTTTTTCAGATGGAAGAAACTGAGGCATAGTAAGATTGAACTGGCATCATCTAGGTCAGTAATTTAGGTAGCTAGATAGAGACCTGGTATGGTGCTATGCCCAGGTGGGATAAATGTGATGTCTGAGCCCAAAATGTTATTTCCTACATTATAAGCTAGAAAACATAGGTGTATTCACATGGACATGCATACAATTATCAGGCATCTGTGTGTGTGGTTTTCTTTTTTTAATCTAAGGAATACAAGACCTCATCTTTAAAATGGGCCTACTGGTAATAGTTATTTTCCAATAACTTTTTTCAATGATACCATTCATATAAGTAAGATAGAGATTTTATTTTAACCCTCCACTATAAATTTGAGTGTTATAAAATTGTTCTTTCTTTTTCTGAAAAAAAGATAGGTTGATTTTAGGGAAGAGATCTCATTTAAGAAGACACTAGTTTCCTACAACCCTATATATTTTCTTTCATTTCACTTGATATATTCATGGAATATTAAGTAATCAATTGGCAACTGACTCCAGTTTAGGGCCAAATTTATAATCTAAGACTTATCTTTTTTGAGATTTATAGACTAAGACTCATCTTTTTTGAAAGATTGCAATATCAATGTAAGTAGTGCCCGTACCTGGTCAGCATTTAAAATACTCACAGTGCCTTGCATATGCCAGGCACTCAATATTAGTTACTGAATTGAGCCAAATGGAAATTGAGTTCACTGAGCCTACTGTGAATGAGATGCCAAGTATCTAATTATATTTACAATCATTTTTAGTTTTTAAAGCTTAAAAGTATGTTGCACTTAATATCCACTCTGTGATACAGCTCTAAATTTTTTTTAACAGCGAAAAGGATCATATACCACAATTAGGTATTTTCTTAAGGTGTGACCCAGGAAGAGTTATAGGATCTTTATGAGAAGTTTAACATCAAATGTTAATATTTGTTGGGGGGAAAAACTGGTTTAGCACTGGCATTAAAAATACCTTTCACTACTACTCTCTTTTTTTTGCTTTGACATGTTACTGTGTTGCAGTAGTTTTTATCTTTGGCTTCTCCCATGCTAGTTTATTGCCTCAGTGTATGAGTAACAAATGCTAGAAGGAAAGTTGAGGAATAAATGGGCTTTTTAAAATCTTTTACATTCCAGGGAAACAAAAGTCACCCATTTTCTAAACACTATTTTAAATGACACGGTTGTGAGTTTTGGTTTCTCTAGGTGGCTATTTTCTGTTCAAAGAATATCCATCATATAGCCTAAACTTGGCATCTGTTTCCCAGTTCTTAACTATGAACTGCCTCCTAGGGCTCTATCGGATTTTTAGCTAGTTCCATTTAAGTAACTGCAGTCTGAATTTCCAGAGTCCCGTGTCCTCTTCCCTTGATCTTCTGGTCTCTGGCATCCCGAGTGTCTAACAGAACACTGTCTATACTGCAGAGGGCAGCTGAACTCTTTGTCTGGGCTTTTTATTGAGAAAACAGTATTTGCTCAGAACAAAGGGAAACAGCAGGAGCTTGGGGTGGAAGAGGCAGGAGTCCTGTTGAAGTCTGAGTAGAAGCCCTATTTATATTCTGGGGATCACAAGGATATGACTGGCAGGTTGGATTCTCTGGCCTTGGGTTCTTTTGTGTGGGGGATGGAAGGTGAAGTCACACTTCCAGGCTGGGTTGGGACAGGCTCAAATCTTAAGCAAAGAGCACACTTTCTCCACACGTGCTCTGGTGATAGGGTTGACTGAGCCTCCTCCAAGCTATCATTTAAGGAGGAATACCTATGAATGAACAATGATTTGGTTCAGGAAGTTTAAATTATACTGTGTGGTGCACAGTCATCCACATTTACATCACCTGTATCTTTGCTTGTGAGTCCTTTCACCAGAGTAGGTAAACATAAAGGTATATACTTTTAAATTGATAGTTAAAAAAAAAACTCTCTGTTACGTAAGTGCTTAGAGAATGTCACACGGTTCCATATCCCTCCTGGAACATAAGTGTTTTCAATGTGCCATTACTGTATTTTAAGGTTGGTAAGGCAGGAAGATGAGGTTCTGTTTTCAGAGGTAGTTTGGAAACAGTGTCCAGACTCAATGTTTCTTGATTGTGTTTAAGCCACAGCTGTCTTTCAAGATTTTATTAGCCTTCTCAGGCTGTTGTTAAAAAAGAACCACAGACTGGGTGGCTTAAGCCACCGAAGTTTATTTTCTCACAGTTCTGGAGGCTGGAAATGCAAGGTCATGGTGTTGGCAGGATGGATTCCTCCAGAGGTCTCTCTCCTTGACTTGCGGATGACCTCCTTCCCTTTGTGTCTTCACATGGTCTTTCTTCCGTGCGTACACAGTCCTGATATCTCACTGTGTGTCCAAATTTTCCTTTCTTACAAGGACACCCATCAGACTCCCATTGAGGTCCATTTATATGACCTCTTTCTACCATACTTACCTCTTTAATGGCCCTGTCCCCAATGCATTCACATTCTGGGGTGCTGAGAGTTTAACATGAACCTGCCGGGCTCGGTGGCTCAGCCTGTAATCCCGCGCCTTTGGGAGGCTGAGGTGAGTGGATTGCCTGAGTCCACGGGTTCGAGACCCGCCTGGGCAGCAAGACCTCATCTCTACAATAAATCAAAAAATCAGCCGGGCATGGTAGCGTGCGCCTGTAATTCCGGCTACTCGGAAGGCTGAGGTGGAAGGATCGCCGGAGCCCAGTAGGTCGAGGTTGCGGTGGCCAGGAGCGGCCACTGCACTCCAGTCTGGGCAACAGAGTGAGACTCCAACTCAAAAAAAAAAAAAAAGAAAGACAATAACACCTAACAAGAAACATGAGTTTACTTTAAGGAGAAAGGCTGGTGGTACGAATGAGTAAATCTAGGAATTGCCTCCGGCGGTCAGCCCCCCCTACCCCCAGCCCCCAACCCCCCGGGCATCGTAACCCATGGGTGTGATTCACTGAGAAGAAACACAGTCTTCGGAACCTAGGTTCAAATCCAGCATCACAGCCCTAGCAACCACCATGCAGGGCTTCTGTGAGGAGAAGCTATATATACCCCCTGCCAAATGCCACACCCAGCTGATGGCCACCTCTATTGTTAGTAGTCGTCACACTTCATATTCCTGATGGAGTGAATTTCTTTTTTTGTTTTTAGAGACAGGGTCTCTCTCTGTTGCCCCTGCTGGAGTGCAGTGATGTCATCATAGCTCACTGCAGCTTCAAACTCCTGGGTTCAAGCAATCCTCACACCTCAGACTCCCAAGTAGCTGGGACTACAGGCATGCTCCACCACTCCCAACTAATTTTTTTTTAAAAAATTTTTTTTTAAGAGATGGTGGTCTAACTGTGTTCCCCAAGCTAGTCTCAAACTCCTGGACTCAAGTGATCCTCCTGCCTTGGCCTCCTAGAATTATAGGCATAAGCCACTGTACCCGGACAATTGAGTGAATTTCTATAACAGCATCACCCTTGGGTTGCTCCTGGCCTTAAATCGTATGGTCCCAAAAGCAGTTTTGGGTCATCAGTAAATATTTTTGATAATAGCCCTCATAAGCCTGTGCAATCTTGCTTTCCTGAACTGAGTTTTTTGTCGCCGTACCTTTCTTTGTATTTATTCTAAGCCCAGGTATAATTGAGAAAATGTCATATGAGTATGTTGACCTGCCTGGTGCCCTCATTCCAAAATGATATGAGAATTCCCAGTAGGTTTGTTTGTAGGCTTCACCCTCATGACTTCATCACCTCCACAAGTCCCCACCTAACACCATCACATTACAAGTTAGTAATTCAGCACTTGAATTTTGGGGAGACATGAGCATTCTACCCATAGCAGGTATAAAGTAAAATACTTGGGATGCTACAGAAAAAGGATATCATACAAAAAAGCGCTGCATTTGTTTAAATGGGAGGACAGAGTCATGGTTTCTTCAATGCATGCCCATGTGTGATTGGACTTTGTTATCTCAACTCTAATGGGGTGGATAGGTAAGGGGAATTTGAGGCTTTGGTAATAAAAAAACAAGCCAGGCATACTGGGATGCAACTGTAGCCCTGGCTACTTGGGAAGCTGAAGGTGAAGGCCAGAAGTTTGTGGCTGCAGTGAGCTAAGATTGTGCCTGTGAATAGTCACTGCATTCCAGCCTGGGCAACATAGCAAGACTTCATCTCTAAAAAAAATTAAAGCAAAATTAAAAGAATACTGTCCAGCTTTGTAGTTTTCTGTTTTTCTCTGATGAGGTCTTTAGTTATTTCCCTTCTGTCATGCTTTAGTGCAGTGCTGGCACTTCCCTTTCTTCTAATCTTTTCTTTCAGGGTCGGGGATTAAAGCCCAAGCAGCCCCCAATCTCTGTAGGGTTTTAGCTAAAGTTCTGGTGGATGATTTTTTTTTTAATCCCTTTATCTTTTGTCTTCAGTTAGTAGATGTGATAGGAGTCCAGGCTCTGAACAAAGAATTCTATCTGCTGATGACCAAATTGTTATCTTTGTTTTCAGGTTCACTACAACATTGGCAAAAACCTTGCTGATAAAGGCAATCAAACAGCTGCCATCAGATATTACCGGGAGGCTGTAAGGTACTGCAAGCATGTCTCACAGAAGAAATATCATTGATATGCATGTATGGCGATCACTTTCTAGGATTAAAAACCTGTCCCCTTAAAGACCCCAGCTCTCAGATATTTTTGCCAGTTGCTGAGAGCTTAGTGATAATGCCTGAGTGTTACCATTCGGCTTGGTTTCTCTCTCAACTTCCAGGCTAAATCCCAAGTATGTCCATGCCATGAATAACCTTGGAAATATCTTGAAAGAAAGGAATGAGCTACAGGAAGCCGAGGAGCTGCTGTCTTTGGCCGTACAGATACAGTAAGCATTGTGTTTAGGATTACGCGAGTGATCAAGAAATGAGTTCCTGCATTCTGGCCTCTGAGTCTTCTTTCTCTTGTTTCTCTTCTTTTAAAAAAAAAAAAATGCTCTTGTAGGCCAGACTTTGCTGCCGCGTGGATGAATTTAGGCATTGTGCAGAACAGCCTGAAACGGTTTGAAGCAGCAGAGCAAAGTTACCGGACAGCAATTAAACACAGGAGGAAATACCCGGATTGTTACTACAACCTCGGGCGTCTGGTAAGCTCAGGGTGTCCTATGCCTGCAGAAGGAAAGATTGGATCTTTTTCTTACTTATAGTTAGATGGCTATATTTATAGTAAGGATGCCACCTAGCCCTCCACGTTTTATGAAGTTCTTCATATGTGTGTTTATCTCAGTTGAAGGTAGCTATTTGATTTCCTTACATGGAAGTTTTTCAAAGCTCTAATTAGAGAGCAGTTCAACTTGAATTAGTCAAGTTTAAGAGATCACTAAGGCTAAAGGTTAAACTGGGGAATAAATTAAAATATTTTAAATCCCTTCTGCCCTGTAAAACAATGCTTCAAGGGGTAACTTCCTGATAAACATCAGTTTCTCTGTTTTTAAAACAAGAATTGAATAAAAACTGAGATTAGAAAAACAAACCCATAGTATGATCTTTGAGCTTCCTTATTATTCTTCCTCAAGGGATCAGATCTTTTCATTTGCAGGAATCATTTTCCCCAAAAAATGACAGCTTCAGAGGACATGAGATCTATTTGAAAGAGCTTTGACATTATTAGATGGAAATAGAAAATAATATGCTCCATGGTAGCTTTATACTTTTGGCTATTGACAGAATATTTATGAAGACCTGATTGCTCTTGATTTTCTTGGCAAAAAAAAAAAGAGACACACAAATAGCAAAATTATTTCAATAAGAATGGTTATATTCTCCCCACAATCAACCAATTAATTTGGATTCAAGACCCCAAATATGTGTGTTCCTAATATATTTAGGTTTATAGATAAAATTAAGTAAAAAACGTTTTGTTCATATTAGCCCAACTGGAATACATGCATAGTGATGTGACTTTTTAAGAGGAATTTATATGTAGATTTCTAGATTCTTTTTTTTTTTTTTTTTTTTTTTTTTGAGTTGGAGTCTCTGTCACCCAGACTGGAGTGCAGTGGCCGCTCCCAGCCACCGCAGCCTCGCCTGCTGGGCTCCGGCCATCCTTCCGCCTCAGCCTTCCAAGTAGCCGGAATTACAGACATGTGCTACCACACCCAGCTGATTTTTTTATTTATTGTAGAGATGAAGTCTCACTGCCCAGGCGGGTCTCGAACCCACGGGCTCAGGCAATCCACTCACCTCAGCCTCCCAAAGGCGCAGGATTACAGGCTGAGCCACCGAGCCCGGCGATTTCTAGATTCTTTCCAGCTTAGCTTCACAGATAAGACAGCAACCTAGTGTTCTAACATGGTGCCCGCTTACCTTCATTTTAAAAGCCCAAAGCCACTTGGTTTTAAGAAGTCCTTGTGCAGTAGCACAAACCTGTAATCCTAGCACTTTGAGAGGCCAAGATGAGAGGATTGTCTGAGCTCAGGGGTCCAAGACCAGCCTGGGCAACATGGTGAGATCTTGTCTCTACAATAAATAAAAAAATTAGCCAGGTGTATTGGTGCACACCTGTAGTTCTGGCTGCTTGGAAGGCTGAGGCAGAAGGATTGCCTGAGCCCAGGAGGTCGATGCTGGGGTGGCCGTGAGCATGCTACTGCACTCTAGCCTGGGCGACAGAGTGAGACTCCGACTCGGAAAAAAAAAAGGTCTTGTGTTATCAAAACCAGTAGTTTCCAAAACTGATTGTGCATCTAAATCATCTCACCCCATTTCAGAGTTAGAGAATCAAAAACTCCATAGAGAATCTGTATTTTTAAAATAATAATAATAAGTCTAGGCCCCGTGGTTCATGCTTATAATCCCAGCATTTTGGGAGGCTGAGGTGGGAGGATCACTTGAGCCCAGAAGTTTGAAATCAGCCTAGGCAACATAGCGAGATCTTGTTTCTACAAAAAAAAAAAAAAAAAAAAAAAATTAGCCAGGTGTGGTGGTATACACCTGTAGTCCCCGCTGCTACTCAAGAAGCTGAGGAGGAAGGATTGCCTGAGCCCAGGAGGTCAAGACTGCAATGAGTCATGACTATGCCATCGCACTTAAGCCTGGAGGACAGAGTGAGACCCCATCTCAAAAGATAATAATAACAATAATAAATAACCCAGGTGATTCTATTACCCTGTTGTTGGCCATGCACCTGGGAAACAGCTCTGTATGAATTTTGACTGACTGACTGTGCATGTCAGAGTGGAAGGGATTGTTTGTAGAGAGCAACCTAGAAAACATTAACTGCCTTAAGTTTATTGAAAAGCCAGGCTTCCATTTTTACCATGATGTGAATGTCTTTGGCCTTCATATATTTGTTTCTGGACTACATAGCCATGACTTTGTGAGTTGTAGAGATAGAATTTTATGAATGGAGGAAACAAGATGGTGGAATGTATAGCAACGAGTGGTAAAATTTGACCTTTCCCATTCTGTAGAAGTCACTTTAAGTGGACGAATAATGTTTGTGTTACAAATGTTAAGGGGAAGTAGTTTGTGTGTTTTTATTATCCAAAAAACACGAAACATGTTTTAGTTGTGACGTACTATAGAAAATACCATCTCTGTGTGATCATTCCAGTGTGGAAAAGAGGAACTATTTCTCCCTGGGCACAGAGGGGAGGGTGGCCAAATTGAGATTGAATCCATGGAACAGCAAGATGTTTGAACAAGGAAGATCAATGACAAGATATTCTTGTGTCACGTTAACTTTCTCCAGAACCACTTGGCCTTGTGTACAATTCTGTTTTCTTTTACATTTTCAGATTCTGGGCTTTATGATCTTGTTATGTGCTTTGATGTTGAAGCAGCTTTCTCTAAAATCTGAGGATCCAGGGAGAGCTGAAGCTATTATGAGGATAAGCTGTCTGGGGCAGGAATTGGGGGAGCAGTAAAACTCACCATAATGCTACTAGTGGAGACCCCAAAATTCAATCACAGAGAAAGCAGGGATGAGCCTCACAAAGCTAATGTAGTGAGAATAGAAGCACATGGGGTATTGTCTGAATACATGCGTGTAGGTGGTTATGAATATGTGTGCAGGGATTACTGTTTGTATTTGCTGCATCTATTAAACTAATACTGGAGTGACTAAATTTTAGACTTCATAACCGTATGAATTCTTCTTTTATTCCTTTTTTTTTTTCTTTTCTGGGTGTCACTCTTCTTTTAGGCTGTTGCTTGCAAAGTGAGTGGGTCTGTCTACAGCCTCCTGGGTTATTCTCAAAAGCTCTAAGGTTAGGTCTTCTTCCTTCCCTAGGAGCTGCCTGTCAATGAGTTTCCTTGGGATTTGGAAAATAGAGAATTGATGCTAAATGCACCTTCTGTAAGAGTTATGTCCAAAGAAAGGAACATAGCACGTAAAATACTTAGAAGATCATCTGTAGCATGGAACAGATCGAGACCTTGCCCTGCTCTTTGTTTATATTGTTTACTAATTATGCCACCATGAAATGGTCTTCCTACATTCCTCTCTGCCAACTGCTCCTGCTTATTTAAGGCTTTTGCTGTCCATTGTGCTTTAATTATCCAGCTTTTGCCTGCTTGACAGCTTAAAAGCATTAAGAGCTTAATCTTTCAGAACTCAACCAACCCATTTATATATTGACAAATAAGAGGAACTTAACGACTTTAACGTTTGTTTATTAGAGAGCACTCTTTAATGACTGGAGACGGAAATTTGTTTTGATGTATGGACCCTGATTACGAAGGGAGTAGCATGCACTTCTTGTGGAATAGAAGATGAGGAGCTCAAGTGTTTGGGACATACACTGATCTGAGTTACAGTCAGTGTGGATGGAGGTATTCCTGGAGACAGTTCACCTTGCAGGGACTGGATGCATTCTGGAAAACAGAAGCCGTGTCAAGTGTTTTACATAGAGAAAATTTAACACAGGGAATAGGTTGGACAGCAAAAATGGAAAGGTACTATTAACTCAGAGATCAATAACTAAGGAAACCCCATGGGTTGGCAGGAACCCATAGGAGAAAGTGGGGTGACCACAATTTAAGAACTCATGAGGGGCTACCCTCTTAGAAGCTTCCACAACCTCAAGAGCTGAGATCGTGGAGGAAGGGCTGCTGCTTCCCAGTCCTAGGACTGTGGAGGAGGGGGAGGGGACACAGTCACTTCAGAGACACTGCCAAGGAAAGGTGGGAAAGAGAGAGAGTGAGGAGAAAGGACTGCATCCCTTTCTCCACCATCTGACACCTGTGACACCTGTTAGCAGAAAATAACATCCAACTCCTGCAATGCTGAGTCGCAAAGGAGCCTGGGAAATGTAGTTTGCAGACAGCTGGTTCCAGCTGTGCAGAGCAGAAGGACTAGTGGGTGGACAGTGTGCACATTGTCCATATGGTTTCAGGATGGGTAGCTCTGACTGTTTTTCTCTGCTTCCCCGAAGGAGCGTGTTCCCTTGGTATAGATGCTGTAAGAAAAGTAGAGGCTGAGACAGAATGAAAGCAAATTTTACCTGAGTCAGTCTGTTGTTGTTTTTCAATAAATCGTAATGAAAATATGTGAAGAATTTTGTTGTGTTGTATAAATGAAGTTATGATGTTTGTCCTGGGTGTGTTCGAATGTCACCATGATTTTGTCCAAGTGACTCAAATGCTTATCTCTTGCCGAAGAGAATTGGACTTGAGAAATCACAGGAACATCAAATAGAGAGAAAGTTAAATGTTGGTAAAACTAACCATGCCAAATTATTGTAGTTTTTTTGAACTTTTCATATCCTTTTCTCATTTAAAGGGTAGAGTTTCTGAGTCTTGTGGGAAATTCTGACATGGATTTCGTAGCAAATGGATATTCATAAATGTTTCCATAATTCATTAAACCTTTCTTTTTATTGTATAATATGCCACCTATTTGCTTTGTGGGTCATAGGACAAGTCAGAGTGTTTCAGTTGTCTAAAGAAAAGACAGACTTGGCAGTAAGTAAGGAAATAGTTTTAAGCTCTGGCAAATTGTGATCATTTGTACTTTTTGCTCAGTTCAAGTACATGCATTTGAACTTAAAGAGGGAAGGAGGGTTACCTGCTAAAAAAATCCATCACTTTCTCCGTTGTTTTTATTAACTATACTAATTGAGAGCTAGCCATTTTGTAATCTGTTATGGATGTTAAACAAAATTCCCTCTCAAAAGAAAGCAACAGATAATTCACTCTTTTCTGAATGAGGCAAACAGGCTCCAAATTGCCAGGAGATTTTTACATTATCATACAGGACCTTTCCAAAGTGTGTCTAATATACTCATATTTTTAGTTAACTTTAGGGAGAGGTAGGAAGAAGCTCCTAGACCATCCTTTTCATGGTGAATTGGATACAAACGGCTTTTGATCATGGAAATATTTTGTTTACTATTCTAAACAATACTTTATAAAAGATGGACTTATGAAGTCTTTCTGGAAAGAGACTGATGGCTAGCCTTCATACTTCAGTAGTCTGAAATATCAGTAGGCACCTAGAATCACTAAGTAATAAGTTACATTTAAGACGCTACAGGGGTGGAAACTAAACCATGTGGTTCTAATTTCTGTTCTACCATTTCTATATTGGTAACTTTGGGCAAGTTACTTCATTTCCCTGGGCCTTAGCTGCTTCATCTGTAAAATGGGAATAATAATAATAGCTATTTCTTTCTTTTTTTTTTTTTTTTTGAGTTGAAGTCTCACTCCATCTCCCAGGCTGGAGTGCAGTAGCATGCTCATGGGGGTTCAGGCAGTCCTTCCACCTCAGCCTTCAAAGTAGCCAGAACTATAGGCGTGCGCTACCACTCTTGGCTAATTTTTTTATTTTATTGTAGAGATGAGGTCTCACCAAGTTGCCCAGGCTGTTCTCGAACCCATGGGCTCAGGCAGTCCTCTCACCTCAGCCTCCCAAAGTGCGGGGATTACAGGCTTGAGCCACCACGCCTGGCCAATAATATCTATTTTATTGGGATAGTTTTGAGGATTAAATGAGTTGACAGAAAAATATTAGAAGCTTTGTAAGTAAAAGTGAAGTTTTTTTGTTTGTTTTCTGGATTCTTTCTTTTCTTTTTTTGGGGGGGGAGGGAGGAGATAAGGACTTGTAGAGAGAAAGCAGAAAACTTAACTTGGAATATTGACTTGTTGGTGTGTGATTTATTTTTAGTATGCAGATTTAAATCGTCATGTGGATGCATTGAATGCATGGAGGAATGCCACCGTGCTCAAACCAGAGCACAGTTTGGCCTGGAACAACATGATTATACTCCTCGATAATACAGGTACAACAAGGTGAATTGACCAAATCACATGAAATTGCTCCATGGTACAGTAACATTGAATACTTAGAGCAGAGATATGAATGTGCTTTTATGCTCCCCAAGTTTAAAACACTATGGGGTTAAATATTTTATATTACAAAAATGTCTATTCTTCTAGAAAATGAAATTTTCTTTGATATATTGGAATATGAATGTTTGGGAAAATGACACTTCACTTAGAACCCATGATCAATAGTGGAAGAAGAGATGTGACAATACCTTGTTTCTTCTGAAGCCTGTTACCTACCAGTGGCCATCCTCTGGCATGCTGGGTTACCCAGAAGTGTTACTATGATACCCCTTTTTTTTTTTGAGAGTCTTTTTTGTTGCCCAGACTAGAGTGCAGTGGCATGCTCATGGCCATTGCAACCTCAACCTGCTGGGCTCAGGTGATCTTTCATCTCAGCCTTCTAAGTAGCTGGAACCTCAAGCACGCACAATCACACCAGGCTAATTTTTCTGATTTATTGTAGAAACAAGGTCTCTCCAAGTTTCTCAGGCTGGTCAACACTCTGGGCTCAGGCAGTTCTCTCACCTCCACCTCCCAAAGTGCTGGGATTACAGGCATAAGCCCCTGTGCCCGGCCGATGATACTCTTATTTTGCAAACTTGTTTTCTGTGGTTTGGAGATAACTAGTATCTAGAGGAAAATTCAAACTAGGTTTTATATGCTTTTACAGAGTTTAATCAAAAGCTTTTTATGTGTTATGTCAGAATTGTCCTGAATTGTAATGGCTTTGCTATTCACTGGTGGGGTCGTGTGTGTGTGTGTATGTGTGTGTATGCATTACATGGTCTACATGAATTTTCTTCAGTAGTTTATTCAGTAGTGTTGTGTACTATGCCCATAAGCCCTGTTAATTATAGAGAGGAGACTAAAACATGAGTAGAGCATTAACATTTTTTTTATTTTTCCATTTTTCACTCCCAGGTAATTTAGCCCAAGCTGAAGCAGTTGGAAGAGAGGCACTGGAATTAATACCTAATGATCACTCTCTTATGTTCTCGCTGGCAAACGTGCTGGGGAAATCCCAGAAATACAAGGTGTGTAAACTGCAGGCCGTGATTTCTTGCAGTCAATGCCAACATCTGACAGAAGCCATAAGTGTTACTTCTGCCCAGTTAAATTCGGAATTAGGCCAAAACAGTGGCAGTGGTGTCCCATTGTGGCTTGGTCTGTTTGTTTCCTGGAGAAGTTGCCTGAAAGATGGATGTGTGGGGTCAAACCCAGTGTCCTTTCTCATCAAAATAAACCACTGTTGTTTACATGTGGGGCAAGAGGGAAGAAAAGCCCAAGGAAGGCACAGGAAAGGGCAGGAGCTGCGAAGCAGTTGGCCTCACTTGCTAGTGGAGGAGAAAGACACAGGGTGGTGATGCCATGTCTCCGAGATGCCCCAGGCTCACCCCAGCAAGAAGGGGTTTGACTCTGTCCCTTGGGCTTGGGCTTGGGCTGGGCTCTGAGTTTTATCTGTGGGTGCTTCTTCTGCACAAAAGAATAATTTGCCTGTCGATGACAAATGTCTGCTTCTTGCTGCTTCCAAGTTTTTCTATATTTAAGTTACAAGCCATCAGTGAGGCTCAGAGGTTTCTGACCAGCAAAAACCACAAGATATTAAATTTGGGCTCCCAGCACTGGGCAACAGCAGGCTATGTATAGCTCCCTGTGTATTGGAGAGGACTTAAGGTTCCTAATACCAATGATCTCAAACTTTAATTTTGTATATCAGAATCACCAAGGAAGCTTGTTAATACACAGATGGTCAGATTTCCTCCCCACAAGAGATCATCTCCTTGGGTTGGACCAGGTCAGGGAATATGCATTTTAGCTAGCATCCTGAGTGTTACTGAAGCAGTGCCTTAGTCCTTTTGTGAGAGAAATATATATATATATATATATATATATATATATATATATATATATATTTTTTTTTTTTTTTTTTTTTTTTTTTTGAGTTGAAGTCTCACTTCGTCACCCAGGCTGGAGTGCAGCGGGCATGCTCACAGCCATCCCAGCTGGGCTCTGGCAATCCTTCCGCCTCAGCCTTCCAAGTAGCCGGAACTACAGGTGTGCACTACCACACCTGGCTAATTTTTTAATTTTATTGTAGAGATGAGGTCTCACCATGTTGCCCAGGCTGATCTCAAATCTGTAGGCTCAGGTAATACTCTTTCCTCAGCCTCCTAAAGTGCTGGGATTACAGGCTTGAGCCAGCGTGCCTGGCAGAAAGAAATATTATATTTCAGAAGCGGGGCTATATCTTTTGTTGATCACTTTGAGGTTATGGATTAGACAGTAGGCCTACAGGCGGCAACTAGTTAATATTTGTGCAATGTTATTTACTTATCTTTTTCATTCATTAGATGTCATTATCAGTATAATTTTCTATGACAAGAGTAAGATTTGTCGTGTGTTTTCCCTCAGTTTTGAATATCAGGGAGTTTAATAGCCTCACCATACATGTCTAGCATTTCTAGATGTCGCTCCATAGACAGCTCTCTGAGGTTTAGTTTTAGATTTTATGGTTCTCCTTGTGTTGCAGAAGAAGGAGGTGATGTTTACAGGTTTCTCTTCTCATGACCTTCCAGCCATCTGTCAGCCTGGAATGGGTCAGGAGTCTTAGTTCTCTTCCAGTGACCCAGCTACAGTGAGTCTTCTTCAAGATTCGGCTTATATAATCATTGTACTGATTTTTCTATCATCCCACAGTCTGTAAACAGGAATGTCTATCAAGGGGACAGAGTCCAGGGTTCATCTGGCTTCCAGTTCACATTGTTCTGTCCCCCCCCCAGATAAAGTAGAAAATACTCCGTAAAGCAGAATGAAGAAATCCGTTTTCCATTTCTTTACACATTTTGCATCCTAACTAGCAAGGCCACAACTCTGAGCCTAAGATAAGGAAATAGAAGATGAAATCTGAAATAAAGAGCTCACTATGAGCTCTTCTGGAGTCACTAAGGGAGGACATGATGTGACTCCCTAAACCATCATGTCAGCCACCAACCAAGCATTTAATGTATTTTTTCAGTTACGGATTTGGGATTTTAAACAACTGTTTAGGATTTTGTCTCATAATCCAGCAGTGATAGCTGATTGCTATTGGTCAGGTTCGGCAATGTGCATCCCTGGTACTGTTGGTGTCAGGGTGTAGTGAAAGGGCCCTTTTTCCTTGCAGAGACCTGGGTAGGACGCTCTGGAGACGAGACGATGTGGTGGCGACGTTAGAGCTGGTTGAACAGACCCTCTGGCTTGGTGATTGTGCCAGCAGGACGGGTGTCTGCTGTCTGACAACTCACTTGTCACCTAAGCGCTTACTGTTTTATATTTTCATTCACTTGGCAAATCTCCTTAGAGAGCATGGAGGTTTTTGTGGTTGGGCTGAGTCTTCAGTCCTATTTTTACATCTCCATTGCTGTCCGGCATGCTGATGGACATTTAGTAAATGCCACTTAGTAGTTATGAAATGACTGAGTACATCCCTCCTTCAGTGGGGAAACACTCAGGCTTCCAGAAGCTATTTTGAGACGTCATTGTGCAGAGTGAGCGTTCTCATTTGTTATGTCCATGTGGTTCTAGGATTCCTTTTTTTAATCCTATCTGAGTAGCCCTTTTAAAAGCCTATCAGCAGTCACTTAACCTCTCCTGGCCTCGGTTTGATCTTCTTTAAAATGGAGAAAATGATCTGCCCAACCTCCTGACAGGGTGATATGAAAAAATATACAGGAACATAACTTGTAACTGTTAAATAGTAAATATATATAGTACTAATTTTAGCCTAGTGATCATTAAATGAAACTCTAAGAGTCATTACAGTGTATTAGAATGGGCTAGGCATGGTGGCTCAGCCTGTAATCCCGGCACTTTGGGAGGCTGAGGTGAGAGAATTGAGCCTGGGGGGTTCAAGACCCACCTGGGCAACTTGATGAGACCTCTTCTCTACAATAAAACACAAAAAATTAGCCAGGCATGGTGGTGTGCGTCTGTAGTTCCAGCTACTTGGAAGGCTGAGGCAGAAGGATCACCTAAGCTCAGCAGGTCAAATTGCAGTGGCCATGAGTGCGCTACTGCACTCCAGCTTGGGTGACAGAGTGAGATGACAACCAAAAAAAAGTATTAGAATGTATATGTATATTGCCATTTAATTTCCAACTTAGGGCTAAAGTGGTAAACCAAAAAATACAGAAGAAATGTTTTCCAATGCTGAAAGCGTTGCTTCCCACGCTGATTTCTCTTTCTATGGAGGAAATTCCTCTGGCCCCGCAGTTCAAAAGCAGATTCCACTGGTAGAGGTGCAGTTTCCCAAACTCCCGGCATATATGCCACACCTTTATAAAAGCTACTTTTTTTTTTTTTGCCATATCTAGATATTACCTGATCAATTTACTTAATAAAGTATTTACTTTAAAATACATTGTTAATGCAAATAAATGTATGTAAAGTAGCAACATCATTATACTATCACAATAAATACAAGGTAACGGAAAATGAAATGATTCTACAAAATCCCAGCTAGATACTATTGCTGGCCAAGGCTCCAAGCCAGAGGGTCGTCCTCTCTCAGCTTCAAGGAGAGACTGGCAGGTGTGAGAACATGTAACCCACATACCACCGGCAAGTGCAGACTCCTGCCCCCAAGCAATCAGAAGGAGGAAGGAGAACTGAGCAGGGATAACGCTCTTCCTGCGTGACTCATGGTATCAGCTTCATATCAGGATGCCGACATCACCTTCCCCAATTCCCACAGGATGTAAAGCGGCCCCTGTGAAACACTGCCTGGGGCAACCTCTCAGGCATGGGGATCTGCAGCAGCTGCTGTGGCAGAAACGACCCCTGCCTGCCCTCTCTTCCTCACTAGGACTGAGACCTGCACTTGTTCCTACTTAGAGACACAATTTGCAAGACCTTTCTCAGCCCTAAACCTTTGTGGCATACATTCTGTCTGATACTGTTCAGAAAATAATATATTATTTTTCCCCGTTTTGTCGATGAAAAATAATTCCCAATTTAAAATGTGAGGGTTTTTTGGTTCACTGGCATAAAGCAGCTCATTGTGTGGGTGTTACCCATGCAGACACCTCCACAGAAAATCAGTTTACAGACAGTTCACTGCTTTTCAGCATGGGGCCATCAGAAAACCTGACTTCATAGATGAGCACCTCATGGGCTTTGAATACCTACAGATATTCTGCCCTGCCTTCTCTAAGATGGAGCAGTTCTGACTCACACACACCTCCCCCAAGCCAGCTCTTCCTCCTGATCCCCCTCTTCGGTCCATGTGCCATCATGTTTCTGTCACCCAGGCTTGGAATTAGTGACTCCTTCCTTGTTGTTCCCCTGGCCCAGTGCTTTCTTTTCGTTCTTTCTCATCCCTGTTCCTTCCCACCCAGACTTCTCACCCTACAGAGTTCAGGCCCCACCTAGCCAACAGCAGCACCACTGTGATCCCCATACCTGCTGACTCCTTCTCATCCCGAGTGACACCCACCATCATGGGCATCTGAGAGGTTAGGTGAATGACTGAAGAAATCCAGCAATCCTAGAAAACCCCCAGCTTGCTTTTTATCCCTGAACCAGTTCCCTCTGGTTAACAGTACTTCATTTGCAGATGCAGGGGAGCATTGTTAGGTAGACTTGGTTATTGGTGCCCCGGCCTTCTATTTCTCAAGTTTAGGTTTTAAATGGAAATGTTTGAAAATCATCAGAAACAGCACAACTATTAGAAACCACTCCAAAACCACACAATCCATCATGTGATTTTCTTTCTTTCTTTCTTTTTTAGCTTACCTGATGTGGCAGGAAAATCTTGACACTCTTTGAAGGCATTTCAGTTAGTAAAACTTGGATCGTAGATGCTGACTTTGAACTGGCATCCTGCATGTTATCCTTTTTTTTTTTTTTTCTGAGTTGGGGGTCTCACTCAGTCACCCAGGCTGGAGTGAAGTGCAGTGGCACAATCGTGGTTCACCACAGCCTTAACTTTCTGGGCTCAGGAGATTCTTCTGCCTCGGCCTCCTAAGTAGCTGTGCAACAGGCATGCACCGCCATGCCTGGCTAAGTGATTATATTTAGTAGATACAAGGCCCTACCAGGTTGCCCAGGTTGGTCTTGAACTCCTGGGCTCAAGTTTCCAAGTTTCCCTTCTCAGCTTTCCAAAGTACGGAGATAACAGGCATGAGCCACCACACCCAGTGTTTATATATTATCTTGATGTTTTCATTCAATTCCTTCAGATGACATTTCTAAAATCTAAATTTTCCTCTGCCAGCTCTGTCTGGAAGGCAGTGCAACTTTTTCCGAGATGTGATAGAGCAGAGGAGCTGGTGGTCTTGCGCATTGTAAAATGCACAGTCCCAGATATGGGAAGCCCAGCCAGAGAAACTCAAGTATGCTTGGCCTTTTAGGAATACGGAAGTGGGTGGAGCGAAAAGCACCCTGGGTACATGTCAGTGACAGGTTAGGCATCTTTATTTCCGGCCTTGTGGTAGAAAGGGACCAGATTTGGTTCAGCAGTGATCAGGCGGTAAGACACTTTGCCCTGCTTCTTAGAGGTCAGATTAGAAGTGAGTACTGCTTGGAGGAATTGCAAATCTGTCTAAGAATTGATTCATGCCCATCAGGGCCATTTGGTCATGGGCACATCCTATACTGTGACAGTGTAGGTGACAGGTGACCGTTCCTCCTTCATTCTCTATTCACGTTTTCCAGCCAAATGGGCTGCTTTGGGGCTGTCGAGGGTGTTGGGGCTTCTTGGGGGCGATGATATCAGCCCCAACTCCCACCTTGAGTGCCATGGAAGTGAGTTCCTTGGTGCTGGTGAAACGTGGCACTTGCAGGGTTGTTCAACAGCCTAGCCCTCTCCTGCTCTCTGGATTTTCATCCTCCCTGCACCCCGCCCCAGGCGACTTGCAGAAAGTTGCAGAACTCCAACCATGACGGGGGGCGGGGCAGGTGGTGGCATCTGTGAGCATATGCATCCCCTCTCTGCAGTTACCACTGCCTCCCGCTGTCCCACATCACTTTTGCTTCCTCCTGACTCTTCGGAGCCTCTCTTCAGCAGAGCGCACCCCTACCGGGCCTTTCGAGTGTTCTGGAAGAAGGCAGTGATACAAAAGGAGGACAGGCAAAGTTTGAAAACCATGGGTGATAAGACGGAATCGCTTTTGCGTTGTGTACGATAAATACCTCGTTTGTGTGCCTTTCGTTTTTTAGGAATCGGAAGCTTTATTCCTCAAGGCAATTAAAGCGAATCCAAATGCTGCAAGTTACCATGGAAATTTGGGTAAGAAAGATTTTCAACTTGAATCATATTGCAATTCTGTGTAATTTTAATGAAATGGGCACGTTTCTGTAAAATCAATGTTGGCAGAGTCGTTTTTTTCCAAAGCCAATCCTGGCTTTAAAATGTGGCTTTATTATTACATTTTAAAAGTAGCAATGTAATAGTTATGCTTTTACAAATCTTAATTGCATGATCAGAACAACCCTAAACTTGTCCATTCAGTTGCTCACCTTCTAATGATCAAAAGTCAGATTGGGGGGGGGTGGCAGGGGGCGGAAGATCCCAGAATGTTCATCTGGAAGGGACTTTGGAAGTTTGCCCTCTCTTCTCCTTCACTTTCCTTCTTTCTTCCAGAGTAGACCTTCCCTTCCAGCCTGGTCTTACCTGCTTTCTTGTGTCTCCTTATATCTTGGCTAAAAATGCATTTATCATTACTTATTCTCTAGAACTCACTTTTTCCGTTTTTACATCTCCAAAGTTAAGATTTGTAGAGCACAGCATGTTGATGCTTAGAATGTTTGGTCATCCAGATTGTTTTTCCACTACATCTATTCTCCACCAACTCTGAAGCATCTTATCACAAAAGTCCCAAAGCATCCCTACGGGCTCTTCTGCCCATAAAGTTGACTTTTTCTAACCAAATCATTATAACAATCAAGGGCTTATCATTTTAATAACCAGGTTTATTGAAACTGTCATTTTAGGGCTAGATTTTGATGTCAGAGGTCTTATTTCTAAATGGCAACCTACAAGCTATTACTTTATTAAAATAAATGGGGCAACCACTTTGGGTCCCCTCCCACTGTGGGAGCTTTGCTGTCCTCTCAATAAATCCTGCTTTCTCACTAAAAAAAGTAAAATAATAAAATGAAAGTAAAATAAATGGCTGAACTTCTGTATAGTCAGGGCTCTAAGCAGTGCCTAGAGTCCTGCCCGACCTGGCCTGGCTTCCCAGAAATTTTGTGGCATCACTGAGATCTTTAATGTTCTCTTTTTTTTTTTTTTAATTTTTGGAACTTCAGAGTCTCAATTGTTACCCAGGCTGGAGTGCAGTAGTATGATCCCAGCTTACTGCAGCCTCAAACTCCTGGGCTCAGGCAATCCTTCCAGCTCAGCCTCCCAAGTAACTGGGACTACAGGTGTGAAATCATCCCACCCCGCTTATTTTTTTATTTTTGTAAAGATGAGGTCTTACTATGTTGCCCAGGCTGGTTTTGAACTCCTAGACTCAAGCAATCCTCTCACCTAAGCCTCCCAAAGTACTGGGATTACAGCTTTTTCTTTTTACTACTTTACATGGTAATGTTCCTATGGGCAAATATATCCTGTCTTGCACTAGGAAGAGCCCTAGGAGCAATTGGCCGAGGTTAAATGGATAATCACCAGGGTGTGTGATTACAATAAATAAAATTTTCAGTACAAACAATATTTTTTTAATACAATGACTTTTGCAAACTGCTTGCAAAGGTTCTGTAATATTTCTTTGTACAAGTGGCTAGGAATACTGCAAGTTATTCAGAAGCATTTCCAGTGAAATTCATCTCCTGCTGTTTCAGCTGTGCTCTATCATCGCTGGGGACATCTAGACATGGCCAAGAAACACTACGAAATCTCCTTGCAGCTTGATCCCACAGCTGCAGGAACCAAGGAGAATTACGGTCTTCTAAGAAGAAAGCTAGAACAAATGCGAAAGAAAGACGCCTGATCCTTCTTCCTTGGTTTTCCGAGTTTGTGCGTGTGTGTGCATGAGGTGTGTTATTCCTATCATGTGGTTACATTTAACCATTTAAAAGTCCTAGACATGTTATTTATTTTACTGTGGTTTTTTCTATGAAAACAAAGACATGCAAAAAGATTACAGCACCAGCAATATACTCTTGAATGCTTGATATGATTTTTGCATTGAAATTGTATTTTTTCAGACAACTCAAATGTAATTCTAAGATTCCAAAAGTAGTCTTTTTTAATTAAACAGAAAAAGAGAAAAAATTATCTAGAGCAACTTGTAGCAGAATTAAAACTGCATATGGGATATGAGCCTTGCTGTGTATGAGCTAGCACTATTAAACTTCAATTGTGACCAAGAAAGGACAGATTGATTCCTATAACTTATATAAATGTCAAATGTGTCTGTATATTAGCATTTTTATTTAATGACAAGAAAGAGAAAATTAAGATTCTTGTTTTTTAATCTCTTTTTTTAAAAACAATATACTGTGAACTTCATTTGTAAGGAAATATTTATTTGTATTATGTTTGGACTAGAGCGGATAATTGAATGAATAATGGAAATTTTAACATCTGGTATAGCTATATGCTTTTCCCCCAGAAGAAAAATTACTCCGGCAATATTTTTTTCGGGGGGGGGGGATTCTCCAACTTGTGCAGTTTCAATACATAGGAGATTATGTCATATTCTAGACAAACTGTCACTATCAATAGAGAACTCAAGCCATGCTTCAGGCAAGAAGGGTCAGCCTGATCTGTGTATTTTTGTTACATCTAGTGTTAAGAGAGTGACACATCTATGTAAGTTGCTTTTTTTATGTTTTTAAATGCAAAGCAGTTTTCCACTTTGCCTAATGGAACTACAGATTTTCTTCAGAAAATGCAAAGGGAGCAACATTTGGGGAGTTTGGTCTTTTTGAGAATTGGGTTATTTTTCCTGCTTTATTTGATCCAATCATGTTTATTTGTTTTGTTTTATTCTCTATACGCATTGATCTAATAATTTATGCAATCTCTGTCATTTCTTATGCAGTAAAATTATTACACAAACTACCATGAGAATGTCATATTGCCTTCGTAATTGATGATTTTCAAATGAGTGAACTTTGCATGTCCTCCCTTACCTTAAAATGAAATCAAAGTGGCCAAGTCATCTTTTCTAGAATGTGGCTTCTATTTGGTTCTGGAGACCATTTCATAGATTGCACTAGAGTTATCCAAGTTCAGAGAGCAGGGTAAATGGATCCACATTAGATGAACTTAATTCTTACATTCACTTTGGGGGGTGGGTGCAGATCTGTGCAGTGTTGTAAATCAGTAATTGTAATTTCCAGTGACTGAGATCTATCAGAAAAGAAAGTGCGGTATTTGAAAAAACAAAATTTTTTTTGAGTCAGGGTCTCACTCTGTTACCCAGGCTGGAATATAGTAGCATAACCATGGCTCACTGCAGCCTCCACCTCCTGGCTTCAGGCAATCAATCCTTCCACCTCAGCCTCCCAAGTAGCTGGGACTACAAGTGCATGCCATCACATTCAGCAATTTTTTTTATTTTTTGTAGAGATGAGGTCTCACTAAGTGTCCAAGCTGAACTCCTGGGCTCAAGCAGGCCTCCTACCTTGGACTCCCAAAGTGCTGGGATGACAGGCATGAACCACTGCAACTGGCCTGAACATTTCTTAAACGGTCTCAAGACAACAGTAATAATCTGTATCTCTCTTTAGGGGCAGGGACTATCTTATTTGTATTTGTTCCTATAATGCTTTGCTTGGGGGATGAGGGGTGACCCCCCCCCAAAAAAACTGCAATTATCTTTTGGAGGGTGGGCCCCTTGTAGTAGGGGCTTCCCCCACTAGGTAAGTGTTCTAGGAACCCATTGGCATCAGTGCACCAGCTAGTGCTATCGTGAGAGGCTGTGTTCAGCTTTCAGTGAATTTTTTTTGCGGCAAACATGGTGATTGGTTCTTCACCATGACAACACACCTGCCCACACCACACTGAGTGTTCAGCAGTTTTTGACTCAGAAGGGCATGACCCCATGCCCCACCCTTACTATTCGCCTGATCTTACACCAAAGGGATTTTTTTTTTCCCTTGAGTTGGAGTCTCACTCTGTCACCTAGACTGGAGTGCAGTGGCCGCTCCCGGCCACTGCAGCCTCGACCTGCTGGGCTCCGGCGATCCTTCCGTCTCAGCCTTCCAAGTAGCTGGAACTACAGGCATGCACTACCACGCCCGGCTAGTTTTTTGATTTATTGTAGAGATGAAGTTGCCCAGGCGGGTCTCGAACCCACGGGCTCAGGCAATCCACTCACCTCAGCCTCCCAAAGCACAGGATTACAGGCTGAGCCACCGAGCCTGGCTCCAAAGTTATTTTATTTTATTTTATTTTGCTTCCCCTAATAAAAAAGTCCTCAAAGAGAAATGTTTTGCTGATGAGGAAGAGGTGAAATTGAAGAAAAAACAAACAGCAGAAGCACTAAAAGACAACAAAAATGACAAGTTAAAAACTGTTTTGAGCAGTGGAAAAAGCATCTTGATAGGTGTATTACATCAAACGGAGAGTACTTTGAAGGTGACTGAAGTTTAAACATGTAAGAATACACAATTTTTTATAAATAAATTCTGGGTTTTTGTGGGTCCCCTCTTGTATAACAGATGCACTATAAGGTTTGTTGATTTTTTTTTAAGGCAAATTAAAACAAATCAAAAAATAATACTTGTCTCTTGAGAATAAAGGGAAAAAAATGATGCTTCTTGTAAGAGCCCCTTCAGGATCCACTTTTTTTCTTTTTTCCACTAATACTAAAACTTTAGTGTCAAATCAAGACGTGCAAATCTGGACCCCTGCCTCCAGATGAGTCCCCTTAGTTTTCACTGCTCCTGCTCCCAGGATCTCTATTGCAGCTGCTTTCCTTCCAGAGAAAACAGTCATTAATTTGATTGATATTTCAGGAAGTCTTTTATCTCTGCAGATTTTGGAAGAGTCCCACGCCGGCTCTCTTTTCTTCTGTTTCCATCTGAAGGCAGCCACCCGCTTTGTTTCTTCGGTTTCCTTCCAAACAAGACTGAAGTGGAAGGCTGTCTCCTCGTTCCTCTGTTGTTTGGTGTCTTTTTTAAAATTTTAATGTTTTTCTTGCTAATGACAGTTGGGAGGCAGGTGTCAAAACAAACATTGGGAAGTCACAAGTTTGGGAAATCTCATCACTATCCTTCACCTCCTTGAGAGAGCATCAGCTAATCTGGAAAGAGTTGGGGCTGCTGGTTGGTTGAATACATGTCACTACACTGTTTCCTCCCTGTTCCCTACTTGTTCCAATTTTTAACTTGAACGCAGGTTTGCATTTTTTTCTCTCAAGTTTCATTCTGCCAGGCCTTGACAGGACTCCTTTGGGGTCTGTTTGTAACTCATTGCTTAAACATGTTCTTTACATTTTATTGCAAATTACAAAATATGCAGAACAGGAGGCTGAGCCCTACCCCAAAGCACTGTACTGCCAGGTCCATGTTCACACCCAAACAGCTTGCCCTGGGTGGGGAGTGGTGAGAAAACCCAGATTTGGGCATCAAGTCATTTAGCGTTGCTTAAGCCTCATTGAGGATAATAAGACCCCTCTCGTAATAAGGTAGAAAGCTCTCGGTCTGGTGAACTGTTGATAAATGATAGGCTGGATTTTTGAAAGAGGGTCTATGTTTGGGTCAGACAGATCTGGCCTTAAATACGTTTCTACCCACATTTCCCCAACAAATATTAAGTGCCTACTATGTGCCAGATACTGCCTTGGGCACTGGGAATACAAAGATGAATGGGAACGGACATGGTGGTTTGCCCTCAGGATGGGGCAGTCCAGGGAGAGACAATCATTATCAAACAGTTGTGTTGTTAAGAACTGAGGAGGGAGGCCTGATCTAACCTGAAAAGTCAGAAAAGGGATCCCTGAGAAGGTGACTTCTGGCCTGAGATTGACAGAGAGGAAGGTCGCTCTAGGTTACTTGTCCTCAGTCAGGGAGAAGATCCAAGGTGCGTCTGGCAAAGCCAGGAGATATTTTTGGTTGTTAAAACTGACTTGGAAGGGGGAGAGGTGGCAGGGATGCAGCTGTACATCCTATAATGCACAGGACAACCCTTCACAAAAGATAATTATCTGACCCTGAACATCAGTAGTACCAAGGTTGAGAAGACCTGGACCACACAGAAGAAACAGCACATGCAAAGGCCCTGTGGTGAGAAAGGGCCAAGGAGGAAGCAGAGGGTCACCTGATGGGGCCGGCAAAGGCAACTCCAGCCAGCTTATGCCAGGGTTCACATACCAACTGGTGTTTATCAAACTGTGGGAAATGAGGAGAGGCACAGAGGACATGAGCAGAGGAGTAAGCAGACCATTTCCAGAGCCCAGCATCGTGGTGAAGGTGGCTTGGTGCAGCCAGATGGCAGTGAGGCTGGAGAAATCTGGATGGATGTATGAAACGTTTGAGTCAATTGGTGAAGGATAGGAGCTAGGACATGAGTGAATGAGAGGTGCTGACGACTCTCATGCAATTCAGCACAGGCTGGGTGCAGTGGCTCAAGTCTATAATCACACCTGTCATCTTAGGCAGGCAGAGGCAGGAGAATTGCTTGAGGCCAGGAGTTTGAAGCTGCGGTGGGCCATGATTACACAACTGTACTTCAGCCTGGGTCACAGACTGAGAGTTCATCTCTTAAAAAAAAAGTTACTTAATTTAAAACAATTCAACACAGAAGCCATTGAGAGGGAGAATCTGGCTGTAGACTAGAAAGAGCAGATTCTTGAGAAGAAAGAGATGGGCCCCCAATAAACCAGGTGGCGTGTGGCTTTACAAAAGAGGGAAAAGCTCTTGTGTGTTTCAAGGTCCAGATGGAAACTGCTATAGACATCTCTGCACATGTATACAGCTGGCCAAACTCCAGTTGCAACATTCAGTAGCCACAATACAAGGGTTTCAACCTTTCCAAGTCACAACTTCTTCATTAAGAGAAAAGCAGGTGATAATGTCTAACCTGCAAGGTTGTTGTGAAGATGAATGTTAATACAAAATGTCTAAAGCCACACTGTCCAATAAGGTAGCCACTTGCCACGTGTGACTCCTAAGCACCCGAAATGTGGCCAAGCCAAGTGGAGGTATGCTGTAAGCATAAAATACATACTGGATGTTGAAGCCCTACTATGAAACATTAATGAGAGATATTGTAATTATTCTCATATTAATTCCATGTTGAAGTAACATTTTAGATATATTGGATTAAAGAAAACATGATTCAATCTAATTTCTCTTTTTTCTTAACTTTTTTGTTAGTGTGACTAGTTTTAGTTTGTGTGGCTACTAAATTTAAAATTCCATCTGTGGTTTTCATTTGTAGCTCACTTTATATTTCTAGTGAGCAGTGCTGGGCTAGAACACAGGAGGAACCGAGTACATGGTACCCACCTAGCAATATAATTCATTTTTTAAAAAAGATCCTTGTCCAGGCTTGGTGGCTCAGCCTGTAATCCCAGCACTTTCAGGGGCCAAAGCGAGAGGATTGCTTGAGCCCGCGGGTTCGAGACCAGCCGGGCAACTTGGCAAGACCTCATTTCCACAATAAATTTTTAAAAAATTAGCCAGGCATGGTAGCAAGTGCCTGTAGTTCCAGTTACTTGAAAGGCTGAGGCGGAAGGATTGCCTGAGCCCAGCAGGTTGACGCTGGGTGGCCATGAGTATGCCACTGCACTCCACAGCCTGGGCCACAGAGTGAGACTCCAACTCAAAATAAATAAAATAAAATGTATTAGCCGGGCTCGGTGGCTCAGCCTGTAATCCTGCGCCTTTGGGAGGCTGAGGTGAGTGAATGGCCTGAGCCCGCGGATTTGAGACCTGCCTGGGCAGTGAGACCTCATCTCTACAAAAATCAAAAAATTAGCCGGGCATGGTAGCGCACACCTGTAATTCCGGCTACTTGGAAGGCTGAGGCGGAAGGAAGGGAGCGGCCACTGCACTCCAGTCTGGGTGACAGAGTGAGACTCCAACTCAAAAAATAAAAATAAAAAATAAATAAATAAAAATAAAACAAAATGTATTCAATATAAATGCTATTAATCACTTATAACCCTAACCCTAATCCTAGCACTTTGGGAGGCTGAGGTGAGAGGATAGCCTAAGCCCAGGGGTTTGAGACCAGCTTGGTGAGACCTCATCTCTACACTAAATCCAAAATTAACTGGGCATGGTATTGTGTGCCTGTAGTTCTGGCTACTTGGAAGACTGAGGAGGAAGGATTGCTGGAGCCCAGCAAGTTGATGCTGGGGTGGCCATGAATGTGCCACTGCACTCCAGCCTGGGCGATGGAGTGAGATTCCAACTCAAAAAAACCCCAAAGATCCTTTATTGGGTTAGGCACAGTGGCTCAAACCTATAATCCCAGCACTTTGGGAGGCCAAGGTGGGAAGATCACTTAACCCCAGGGGTTTGAAGCCAGCCTGGACAATATAGCAAGACCCCATCTCTACAAAGAAAATTTTTTAATTAGCTGGGTGTTGTGGCATGAGCCTGTAGTCCCAGCTACTTGGGAGGCTGAAGTGGGACCAGAAGATGAGGCTGCAGTGAACTATGATCTCACCATAGCACTCCAGCCTTGGTGACAAAACCCTGCTTCTAAAATATAAAAAATAAAAAGAATATTGTTTGCATATATTTATTGCAATCTAATTAATGTTTTAAAGTTATTGGATTCCTACAAGGTCAGTATTTCTCATCTTGGTCTCTAAGAATTTCCCAAGTGGATCAGTCAGATGCCCTTTGGAAAACGACTCAGCATGTCTACGAAGATTACAGGATTAGCAGATAGCTATAGCTGATGAGGGAGAATCTTTTTAATATACTAATTAGAGCTAATAATATTGAAAGAATAGGAATTAGGAAATCATCCTTTTCTGTGGTCCCTAAGGAACTAATTGATTCAGGCAAAGATCAACAATGCCTGAAAGCATTAGATGAAAGTTTGATGGGGAACTTTGCACTGGAGGGACCAGGTTGTCACCAGCTGAACCCACTGACCAGTTTCAGCATCATTAGGAGTGGATACCCAGATACTGTGTGTCAACACAATGATGCTACATGAAGTGTACAGAGTCACCCAAGAAGTATCCTTGCCAGGAATAAGCAGTTCAACCTGAATCCAAACAAAATTTACCTTCTTTGATTCCTGGTTTTAAGTTAAAAACTTCAAAATGACATTTTTTGAGACGATTAATAAATATTAAATTTCTTGTCATAATGAGTATTATGAGTCCATAAGAATGTGAGTATATTTTTTAGACAGCAATACTAAGTCTATAGAGGTGAAATGATATGAGGTGATTTGCAACAACAAATTATATGAAATGATATTTTTAAAATGATATGAAATGATTTGCAACAACAAATAGAGAAAGAGAAGGGAGGGGCAAGAGAAGAAGGGGAAGGAAGGAAGGAGGAAGAAAGGAAGGAAAGAAAGGAAGGAAGGAGGGAAGGAAGGAAGGAAGGAAAGGATCTATGCTTATCTTTCCTGACAAAATTCTTGCAAAATAACCCCTTTCATATTGCCCTGGGATACGTCATATTTTTATCTTTTGGGCACATCTTTGAAATATCTCTGTTTAATGGTGAACTTCCTGATTTTATTATGTGTTTTAGTTGCTTGTAATAATTCCTCATCTTTTTGTCCCCCCTCCTTGGAATCACAATCCAAATTACATTTTTGAGAGCTGAGAGCCTCTCTATCCTCTTGAGCTATTTCCTTAACTTCTAAAGCTTTTGATCTAAGACTAATTACACCTGCACAGCCATTTCTGTTTTGATTTTCACAAATTGACTGGATATCCACTTTTTTCCACAGTTGTTATAATTTTCACTATACCAATCAACCTCTAATTGTTGGTCAGAAATAGGCTGTTCACCTTTCTATGGCTCCAAAACTTAGTGGCTTAAAATAATACTTTATTTTAGACATCATGATGGTTCATTTTATGTGTTAACTTGACTGGGCCATGGGGTGCCCAGATATTTGATCAAACATTATTACACTGACTAAACACTCATGCAGCTGAAAATTGGACTGGATTAGTCCCTAGTAACTCATCTTGTACTCCATGCCACGTGAGCTAGGGTGGCACAAGGCCTGGAGCCTGCAATCATCTGAAGTCTTGCCCACTCCTCTGGCAGTTGATGCTGGCTGTGACCTCACTGGGGGCTGAGACCTGAAATAACCAACATGGGACTCTCCGTATGGATGCCTAGGCTTCCTCACAGCAGGGTGGCTGGGTTCCAAGAATGTCAAGCAAGTTATATCACTTTTTCTGCCCTAGCCTTGGCAGTCACAACGTGTCTCTTGCTATAGTCACAGGCCCATTCAGATTCAATAGGAGGGAACATGGAACACACTTCTCCATGGAAGGCATGTCACCATCACATTACAAAAAGAGCACATGGAATGGGAAAATGTGTTATGGCCATCTTGGAAATATAATTTCCCACATATGTCTACAGTAGCATTTATCTTCTACTTCTAGACCAGTCTTTGGGAATCGAAATGATCAGAAAGGCAAGTCAGAATCTTGACAGAAGTTCTACCAAAGATGACATCCAGCAAGTGTTCACGTCATTGGAGCATTCCTCCACTCCTATAGTGACAATTTTGGGATTTGTATTTTAAAACACATCATTCATTTCCCCCACCAGACCAAGTAGACAATACGGATCTCTTGCAATAACATCACAGGTCTCCATTTCTCTTTGTATCTCCCTCTGGTTAACTTCCTTCTCTAGGAAGAAAAGGTGTCTGTGTTTTTTATTAGTGTGTCTTCAGCAGTCTCTCTCTTTTAAACGAGGTATACCTCTTTTTTTTTTTTTTTTTTTTTTGAGTTGGAGTCTTACTCTGTCACCCAGACTGGAGTGCAGTGGGCCCATTCGCTTCTTGTTCCCATGGAGTAGTTTAGGTATTCCTAGCCCCTTGCTCCTCCATATACAGTTTTAAAACACTTAGGAAGTTTCATTTATAACTCTGTTAGGACTTTTTCTTGGGATTGCATCCAATTTGGTGAGACCTTATTCTCATATTTTTCTATAAGACATGTTTTTTTTTAGTTTTTTGAATATAAGTCTTCAGTAAGTCAAACATCGGAGTCTCTTCAAGGAAAATTTCTTTTGACTGTTTTGTTTCCTTTGTAGGTGACATACTGCTTATTTGAGTG
>NW_007070544.1:1251075-1258170 GCF_000164805.1 Carlito syrichta
TCCTTCCACCTCAGCCTTCCAAGTAGCTGGAACTACAGGCGCACGCTACTACGCCCGGCTGATTGTTGATTTGTTGTAGAGATGAGGGCTCGTCAAGTTCCCCGGGTGGGTCTCAAACCCACGGGCTCAGGCAATCCACGCACCTCGGCCTCCCAAAGCGCTGGGATTACAGGTTGAGCCACTGAGCCTAGCAAGGTATACCTTTTCAAAGCCAAAGTCCATCTTGACTCACATCCTACCACATTTTAGGTTGTTATCATCAGAGGCAGAGATCAGAGTGATGCTGCTACAAGCTAAGGAACACCAGGAGTTACCAAGGGCTGGAAGCACAGGAGTCTCCTTCAGAGTCTTCCAAAGGCACATGAACCTGCCGACACCTTGATTTCAGGCTTCTGGCCTCCAGATCTATGAGAGAAAACATTGTTGTTTTAACCACTCAGCTTGTAGCCGACACAGGGAATTAATACAGCAAGTAACTTAATCTTTCAGCACTCCATCTTCCTCATCTGTAAAACAGGGAATACTGCTTCCATTTTCACAGAATTATTGGGAGGTTTAAGTGAGAAAAGATAGGCGTATAATTTGATATATAATTGAAGGGGAGAAAGATTATCACTTTTCTTGTTTTTATCCTGTAATTAAATGACCCAGAAACAACCTCAGATTTATACTTTGATCACTTATTTTCTAAGTCTGATTAGTTCAAGTGCTTTTAATTTGTTACATTGTTTATCAAAACTGCCTTGCGTGTCCTACATGTCTAATCATTTGTTTTTAAGTAAGTGGCATTTCTTAAGGAGCAATAAAGCTTTCTTCTTTCCACTTGTGATAAGTGTTTAAGAAAATGTTTTCCCTCTTGATTTTTTTTCTTCTTGAGTTGGAGTCTCACTCTTATCGCCCAGGCTGGAATGCAGTAGCATGCTCACGGCCACCACAGTATTGACCTGCTGGGCTTAGGAGATCCTTCCGCCTTAGCCTTCCAAGTAGCTGGAACTACAGATGCACGCCACCACGCCCAGCTAGTTTTTGTGATGTATTGTAGAGACGAGGTCTCACCATGTTGCCCAGGTTGGTCTCTAACCCCCAGGCTCAGTCAATCCTCTTGCCTCGGCCTCCCAAAGTGCTAGGATTACAGGCTGAGCCACTATGCCTAGCCTTCCCTCTTAATTTAAACTGTACTTGTATTCATCTTTTAAAAACAATTTTTCTCATCAGTTAAATTTTGGTAGCATTAATTTTGGCTAGACTTAAGATTTGAGGAACATCAAAACTGCTCCTTTCTAAAACTTTCTAATAAAGTATATGGATGATAGATTTTACAGTATTGACCTAGGAAACTGCAGACCTCAGCAAACAAGATGACAGGGTGGAAAGAACATGGGAACAGGTATACAAGGTCTATCCTAGGTTCAACTTAACAGGCATGTATTTTTTTTTAAGCTTCAACAATTCAATTAGATACAAACAGTTTCAATCCTGCGGTTAGTTACCTGAAACCTGGGATGAGTCACTTAATTACTCCATACCTCAGTTACTTCTAATAAAAATAATGATGGCTGTTCTTACTTTTGTTCATTACTCCTCTATGAAATTATGAGGTTGGATTAAACGAGCAGTCCTCAAATATACCTAGATGCTGAATTCTTTTTTAAACAACTAAAATCTTACAGCAAAGTCCACTGGAAGAAGCTATAAAAATTAGGTGCTTCGCATGCTTATATAAATTCTCATAAAAAGACTGTTGTGAAATGCATGAATGTTTGAAATTCTAACACCCTTGTGAAATAAAATATTTTGAAGGTTTCTAGTTCTGATAGGGCCTTTAAAGTAAAAATAACCTCAGAGTGAAAAAGTAAAATTCTGCCCCCGGCCATACATCGGGCTCACAGCAGAGGTAAAGACAGCTGCAAACTGAGCAAGAGACATTTCTTCCAAGGACACACTAACATCGTAACAGGTCAAATAAACGCTATCTTGGGTGAGTGCTGCTTTCTTAATCACTGAGAAGCCACATTCTGGAAAAACACTATCAGAAATGCTGATTGAAACCATCCATAAGAGTGAAAGTGCACCCCAAGGTTGCCTGGTGGTTCCAAGCCTCTTTGAAACAAACAAGCAGCCACCATTTCCAACTCAGGTACAGAGCAACTTGTTAAGGGTTTCTGAATGCACCATGTGCCTGTATCATAACTCTGCAGTCTCCAAGGACATAGGAGACTCCAGACCCACCCTTTAGTCCAGGCCTGATGTTGACCCTTTGCACACCATCACTTGTTTTGAACCTGTAGAAACACCATTTCCTCTCATTTTCACCTACACTCCACTCTTCCACCAAATCACCAAACTTTATCGCTGTTTCCTGAGGTATCCCAGGGTTCCTCCTGTCTGTCTCCTCTCCTTGCAATGAACCAATATGTCTGACTTCGTTGGGCTATGGTTTTGTACCTGGTGCTCTTTGATTGGGCTAAGACAGATCATGTGATCGAAAAGACCCTCGTTCAGCCATCAGACTTCTTTGCCTCCTCTATAAAGTGGAAGAAACTCTCCCTGGCCTTTCCTAAATGGTGCTGGAGGAAGGATTCAACCAACTGTGTATATGAAAGCTCTTCATTTGGGATAACTACTCATATAGGACTATTCACTGGACTAAGGATCTATCTATCTATCTATCTATCTATCTATCTATCTATCTATCTATCTATCTATCGATTTTGAGTTGGAATCTCACTCACTCAGTGGCACGCTCATGGCTACATCAGCCTCCACCTGCAGGGCTCAAGTGATCCTTCCACGACAGCCTTCTTAGTGGCTGGAACCAGGCATACCCCACCACGCCCAGCTAAAGGACTAGGACTTCTAACAAAGAGGCTCAAACATAAAAGAAATGATTAGTCCCGATAATACACATTTTGGTGTATATATCCATCTTCCCTGTTTGGGCCCTTGTGTTAAAAATAACAGGTTTTCAGTTTGGCTGGATGCCAGTTCAAGTCTTTACACCCTTGTTTACTGGCAGTGTGCCTTTGAGTGAGTTATGTTGCCTCTCAGAGTGAGTTATGTTGTCTCTCAGAGTGAGTTATATTGCCTCTCAGAGTGCCTCACTCAGTGTGCCTTTGAGTGAGTTATGTTGCCTCTCAGAGATATTTCATATGTAGAATGGGAATAATAATACCTGCTTCATACTATTGTTCACAGGATAAAACGAGAAGAACTATATTGTACCTGACATTTGAAGTGCTCAACATGTATTAATCTCCTTCATTGACCACTCAGGGGAATCAAGCAACAATTTGTTTTGCAATGTCTACATTTCTAAGCACCAGCATGGTCTTTATTTCCTTTTTAAAAAAACCTACTGTTTAGATAGCAGGACCTGATAATTTGATTCCAGCTTTGAGAACAATGGCAGGAATGTGACAGGGTTGGAGATGGCAGTTGCCTGGCTATGGCTCCTTGCAGTGTAGTTAACTTTGCTCATGGAGGATGGCATATTTGGCTGGTCAGATTGCTTCCTAGAATTCTCACAATTATTCTCCTATTCATGATTAGGGATTTATTCACCAAAACCAATGAAATAATCTCCTAGAATGCTTTCCTCCAGTCATGGCTTTGTTTTCCTAAAGTTACCCAGAAGATGGTCAAAAATATCATAAACCATCTCAACTGCAATTGCTTAGAAAATTTCATATACTTTTTAGAAAGGATATGGCATAGCTTTTGTGGAGAAAAGGTCAATGTCATATAAAAAAAAAAAAAAAAAAGAACTGACAACAACCCACATCATCTTTAAAACATTAATTCTAGAAATACCAGGATTACTGAGATACAACCTAACTCCAGTCAGGATGGCCATCATCAATATCTCAAGAAACAATAGATGCTGGAGAGGATGTGGGGAAAAAGGAACACTTCTATACTGTTGGTGGAAGTGTAAACTAGTACAATCCCTGTGGAAAGCAGTTTGGCAATTCCTAAAAGATTTAAAAATTGACCTTCCATATGATACCACAATCTCCATACTGGGAATATACTCGGAGGAACTCAAATCACTCTTTGAAAAAGATACCTGCACATGCATGTTTATTGTAGCATTATTCACAATAGCAAAAACATGGAACCAACTGTGTTGCCCATCAAAAGAGAACTGGATTTTTTTTAAAAAGTGGTACATATATACGATGGCATGTTATGCAGTCATAAAGCAGGACAAAATTATGAACTTTGCAGCAACTTGGATGGACTTAAGAGTCTGTAATACTGAGTGATCTATCACAGAAACAAAGAACTGAGTACCACATGTTTTCACTCATAAGTGAACCTTGAACAATTATCATAATACTATAAGAAAGGGTTTGGTAGAAGTGGGAAACTGCCAGGGGAGGGGAGGACATACCTCACCAACATGGGTACTTGCATAACGAATATTTGTATGCCTAATCCTGAATTGTACCCCACATCTTCAAAATAAAAACTTTTTAAAAAGGAAAGAAATACCAGAACTGAATTTCATGTGAACAAACTTAGATTCATGAGGTTGATTTTCTCTGCTAATTTCTTTGCCATGAAAATTGTTTAGCAGCGAGACCTGTTGAACCAAGTAAAATAACTTCACAGAATGAAAAGAAAGAAATAATTCTGCTGCTTTCTTTTTTTTTTTTTTTTTTTTGAGTTGGAGTCTCACTCAGTCGCCCAGACTGGAGTGCAGTGGCCGCTCCCGGCCACCGCAGCCTCGACCTGCTGGGCTCCGGCGATCCTTCCGCCTCAGCCTTCCAAGTAGCCGGAATTACAGGCGCGCGCTACCACGCCCGGCTAATTTTTTGATTTATTGTAGAGATGAGGTCTCGCTGCCCAGGCGGGTCTCGAACCCGCCAGCTCTGCTGCTTTCAAATTTAACAACAAACTTTTAGAAATGGAAGTAAGGAATCAATGATTTGCAGAATATATACTACTTTCTATTTCAATTAAGCACATATTGATGACCTACTCTGGGTACCATGGTGTGAGGTGTTCAGAATATACACACAAAGGATTTAGGTCTGGACTCCTGGCACTCAAAAAAGTAGGAAGACAGTTATAAAATCCAATTACAGAAGGAAGAGAAAATATGTTGAAACAGAGGCCAAAGCAAGAGACAAAGATTGCAGGGTGAACACACTCTTTCTTTAAAAAGGAAGATTGTAACTATTTCGGGTCACATGGTCTCAGTAGCAGCTACTCAATTCTGCTGCTGTCCTTGAAAACAATCACAGACAATATGTCAACAAAGAGATGTGGCTGAGTTCCCTTAAAATCTTATTTGCAGACACTGACATTTGAATTACATGAACTATTATTTTTCTTTTGATATTTTGTTAAGCATTTAAAAATGTAAAACTCAGCCAGGCACAGTGACCCAAACCTGTAATCCCAGCACTTTGGGAAGCCAAGGCAAGAGAATTGCCTGAGTCCAGGGGTTCGAGACCAGCCTGGGCAACTTGGTGAGACCTCATCTCTATAATATATCAAAAAATTAGCCGGGTATGGTAGGGTGCGCCTGTAGTTCCAGCTACTTGGAAGGCTGAGACAGAAAGATCACCTGAGCCCAGTGGGTCAATACTGGGTGGCTGTGAGTGTGCCACTGCACTCCAGCTTGGCCGACAGAGTGAGACAATAACTCAAAAAAAAAAAAAGAAGGAAAACTCATTCTTGGTTCTTGAAAGGGACATGCAAAGCCAAGTGATGGATTGAATTAGGAATTGTTCTTTACTTCAAAAAAAAAAAAATAAGATTATTGGTACTCTTTAAAAAATATCAATATGTATAAAATATAGCTAGACAAGATTTTTTATACATTTCAACTTAATCAGGGACTGTTCAAGACAAGAAAGAATGCTATGAAAAGTAATGGCTTATGAACCTGATCTTTTAGTTTTCTTTTGAAATTGTACATCTGTTCAAAATACAACCATATCAGCATTGCTGGAAATGTTTGGATAAAAACCAGGTTATAAAAAGATTTCTTTTTTTTTTATTTTAAAGATGTGGAGTACAATTCAGGTTTAGGTATACAAGTGATCATTGTATAGGTGAAGTTTGGGTCTTCCTTTGCTCCCCACTTTGCCTGGTTAGAGATCAGGTACCCTTATTGATGCGTTCCCCCCACCCCACCCCAGTAGTATCCCGCTACTGCCAATCCCTTTTTTATAGTATTATGGTGAATGTTCAGGATCCTCTTATGAGTGAGAACATGTGGTTCTTTGCTTCTGTGATAGATCACTGAGTATGATAGACTCTAAATCCATCCAAGTTGCTGCGAAGTCCATATGTTTGTTCTTCTTTATGGTTGCATAATATACCATTGTGTATATGTACCACATTTTTATAAAAAGATTTCAACCAGGCCACATACATGGAAAGTGGAAGGGCAGGAAATGATTATGGGGGATTTGGGCTAGTCTGATAAACACTTACGTATTTGTGTCTCTCAGCGGGACAGAAGTGTTGCTCTCTCCTCTGTACCATCCCTACCACCTTGCCCCAAGGTGGCTTTCCTTAAACCCAGAATAAACAATGTTCTTAGATAAAAACTTCCCTTCAACATTTGGTTCTCTCTAATTTCTGGGGCTCAAATGACTCCTGGGGCTAGGAGACAGGTGAGGTCATCCCTTTCATTGTCTCCTACAGTCACATTTTTATTTAAAAAAGGAAAACTTTTTTTTCTGGTTTTTTTTTAAGTGAGTAGTATGACTATATGAGGATCTGTACCCAGTATAGTATCAGTGCTGGGTGTGTATGCTGAGATATGAGGCACTGGTAATGTGTGCATCTGTTCCACGGGATGCATCTCCAGGTGTGTCTGATCTTGGGTCCATTTATGTGTGCGTGTGTGTCCTTAAGTTTGTGGAGTCGTGTGTGAGTCTCTGCGTTTGATGTGTTGTGGCCCAGGTGTGTCGCAGGCCAACATGCAGTCCAGGCTGCGCTTGAGTGCCCAGGTGTGGGCTTCGTCGCGCAGCGTCTGGAGCGGAGCTTCCCCGGTGGGCGTCGCGTGGGTCTAGCCTCGTGGGTCGGATGGTGCCGCAAGGCGGCCGGAGAAGCCCCGCGTCCCGCCTCCAGGGG
>NW_007070544.1:1258515-1283858 GCF_000164805.1 Carlito syrichta
TTGGACCCGAGGGGCGTCCGCGCGGTTGCTGGGGGGCGCAGGTGCCCTCACGGGCGAAGGGCAGGCACAGCCAGGAAGCGGCTGCCGGCGTCGGCGCAACCCAGAAGGTGGGTTCAAAAGGCCCCCTGACTTGAATGAGGCGAGCGGTTTTCAGAAATTCTGTCTTCAATTTTAGAGACTCCTGTTTGTGGGGAGACCCAGAGCGGCCAGAGAAATCTAGAAACCCATGGCATTTGTGATTTTATAATCTTAGGTTTCTTTGGAGCCGTGAGTGAAACGTGAACTTTTGGAGAAATGTCGCAGACTGCCTTGGTCACTAAATATGGTTGTCGTTGCTGCTTTGTTGGCCAGGGACAGCGCCACAGCCTCGCTCAAGACCCCACATAGACGTTCTTTGAATGCAGCTTCTGGATGCCAAGCTTGGTTGATTAATATTGAAGTGATAAGACAATGCACTAGACTTGGAGACTTTTTTTTTAAAAAAGCAGATTCTTTATTTTCCTCAATGTCCCAGGGAGAAATCATGAATTACAAATTAAGGGATATCTCAAGATCAGTTGGATTGACTTATAGAAAGCATAGGTCTTACACGCCTACACACAGCACTGTATAAAGTGTAGGTCTTACAGGCACACACACACCCCTATGTAAAGTGTGGGTCTTACACACCCAGAGCACACATATTTACCTGTAAATGGAGATTTTTCCTGGCCCCATTCAGTTTATTGAAATGCTAATGTGGAGAGCTGGCGCAGTTTGCCCTCATTTTCCCAAAATGCCTTGTTTTCTTGAAACTATTCCCAGGAGAAGCCAGACTTTCCTGAATAAGCAAACCATTCTACCCTGGCAGTGAGCATTCATATTTTAAAAGCTGAGTTTGCAAAGTTAAATTAATTTCGAATTAGTGGATTTTTGTATGGAAATATTTGGGCTCATTGACCTTACTAAGCAGGGCCCAAGCTAGCAGGGCTAGTCCTGGAGAGGGTGATTATTCGTGGTGTTCTTGGGTAACCTAAGTAGAATAGAAGAGAGATAGAAATCTGGACTATTGGACTTTTTGAATTGCCTGTTCATTGTTGTCTTTATTTTACCTATAAGATAGTTTGAAAGTTCCAATCTGTGTCTGTTCTTGAAGTAATGTAAAGGTTTTATATCCACCGTCAGCCAGGGGTTTTTACCATGGGTCAGGGCACCCCACAGGCTGACATCAAAGTATAATGCAGCCATGCTTGAAAAGGGACAGGGCCCAAGGAAAGGTGACAAGAAGAGGACAAAATCAAGCAGTCTTTGCAGTCTTCTCCAGAACATCCTCCATCTGGGCCAACCTTGGCTTTTATTTTATTGAGAGAGCCTCCATTAAACATGGCTGCCCAGGGTCTTGCTGGACAGGAATTCATTGTTCAATTGAAGGTCTAATTGTCAGCAAAACCACTCAGGGAAAGACGGCCTTGTGTGGGCTGTGAGAACCTGCTCCTGGACCTCAGAGCTGTAAGGACTTGCTCTGTGTAAGGTGTTATGATACCCCCTCCAATGGATTTACAGAAAAGGCTCAGCCGTTGGAAACGTCTGGGTTTGTATGGCACTGTGAGGCAACAGATGCAGTAACTGGCTGAAATGTCCAGAAGGAAGCCAGAAGCAGTGTACTATTGGAGCCAAAAAGTGCCTGCTCACTGGAGGGCATGGGGGAAGGTCACACATGGGCCAGACCTTGAGCAGAGTGAACTTTTAAAGGCAGCAGAGTGGAAAGGGTCATTCCTGGTGGCAGATGTCATGAGCAGAGACAGGAAGCTGAAAATGAAACTGTTTAGAGAAAGGCAAACAACTAGTAGGCAGAGACTGGAGCCAAGCTGGGAGCATGGGCCCTGAGAGGTTCCTGGTGATAAACTACTTTTTTCAAAAATCAAGATTCTGCTTTTTTTCTTGTGTTTTTATTAGGAAAATTTTAAGCAAACATAAAAGCACAGGGAAGTAGTATAACGAATTTCCATATATTCATCAAACCCATTTCACAATTATTGTTTGACCATATCTGCTTTCTCCCTCTCCCTTCTCTCTCCCCCCACCCCCATGCTGGAGTGCAGTGGCGAGATCGTAGTTCACTACACCCTTGAACTCCATGTCTCAGGCAATCCTCTTGCGTCAGCCTCCTGAGTAGCTGGGACTACAGGTGCATACCACCAGGCCTGGCTATTTCGTTTCTTTTTTGGATAGATGGAAGTCTCGCTATGTTGCCCAGACTGGTCTCAAATTCCTGACCTCAAGTGATCCTCCTGCCTCAGCCTCCCAAAGTGCTAGGATTACAGACATAAGTTACCATGCCCCCAGCCCTTTTGTATGTGTGTGTGTAGTTTAAGTAGTTTAAAGCAGTTTACTCCAGACAACATATTTCATCCCTAAATAGTTGACTATGTACCTCCAAAGGGCATTTTCTAGTAGAGCCAAAATACCATTATCACCTCCTAATGAAATTGACAATAATTCTTAAATATTTTCTAAAACCTGCTACATGATCAGATTTCTTGATTGCCTCAAAGGTGCACTTATTTTTACCATTGGTTGGTGTGAATCCAGATCCAAGCAAGAGGCACACATGGTATTTTGTTGACTATCTGTTGTCTCTTTGAATCTAGGGCAGGAGTTGGCAAACATTTTCTGTGCAGGGCCAGGTACCAACTCTCAAGCTTTGCAGGCCATGTGGGCTCTGTCATAACTGCCCAGCTCTGCCACCATTGTGCAGAAGTAGCCAACGTGATATGCAAATGAATGTGCAAATGTGTTCCAGTACTTAATTTTCCAAGTTTTTTTACCTGTACGCCAACCTGTCTGCGGACCCTGGTCTAAAGCAGTCCAGGTGGGTTTCTTTGTTACTTTTTTTGAGTCTGAATCTCACTCTGTTACCTGGGCTAGAGCACAGTGGCTCACTGCACCCTCGACCTCGTGGAGTCAGTCCCTCCTTCCACCTCAGCCTCCCAAGTAGCTGGGACTATAGGCATGGACCACCATGCCTGGCTAAGTTTTTTTTTTGGAGAGACGAGATCTTGCTACTGTAGCCTGGGCTGGTCTCAAACTCCTGGGCTCACACAATCCTCCTGCCTGGCCTCCCAAAGTGCTGGGATTATAGACGTGAGCCACTGTGCCCGACGCAGTGGGTTTCTTTAATGCCAGTGATTATTGATGTCACTTGGTTGGTTACCTCTGGAATTCCTCACATTCTGGACTTTTGGGGCTGCTTTTCGTGTAACATGGTTTGACTTCTCTTCTATCCCTTCTATTTCCTGTAAATTGGAAGTTATATCTTCAAGGCTTAATTAGGTTCGTGCTCACTATTTTTGGCAAGTCGACTTCAGAAGTGGCTTGGGTTTTATAAAGTCTAAATTTATCTGACTTTAAAGATTTGGAAACCCTCATCAAGGAAGCTCAACATTGCTAAAATAGGCTTTGCCTGATGACTGAGAATACACATTTTTCCTTCTCTTCTTACTTTCCTTACTTGTAGGTGAGACTATAGCTATTATTTCTCAAGAAGCTTGAGAATCTTGGGCCCTTTCTCTAGGCCAGTGGGAACTTTTCTCTTTTCAAGGCATTCTTTGGTCCCTCAAGCACGTGGCCACGTTTTTCCACTTAATGGAAATGATTTCCTTCCTTGGGCTCATGCCCAGGGTCCGAGATTGACTTCTAATGGGAGCTGGGTCATTTGTTTTTGTTTTTAAGCCCCTTATCTTTAGTCAATTTTTTTGAGTTGTCTTCCTCTTATCTCACCTCCCACCAGGACTGAGAACTGAATATATAGTCTGCACGGACTGTCTGGTCACCGCGTGAGGTGAGCAGACTCCTCCTTGTGTACTGTGGAAGGATTCTGAAGCAAAAAGCTTTTAAGACTCTCAGGCTCATTGTTGGTGCCAGATTCCAAGGCAACACATCTTTGAAAAAATAAGCTTACAGGTGAGAACTATTAGTGTCTGTTCTAGAATGTTCATTGTTCCTAAATTCTAGTGGACCAGAGGAAGTATGCTGACAAAGTTGGAAGCCCAAGTCTTTTTGTCATTTAAGAACAGTAGGGGAAACTTATGTTCATCCCTTCATCTATTTTTCTATTGGGTTGTGATCTTTTCTTACTGATTTATAAGAGTTATTTATATAATGAGAACACTAATCTTTTGTCATATTTATTACAACTATTTCCCTCTGATTTTTTGTACTTTATGTAATATATAGGCTTGGCAAAAGATTTAACATTATATAGTGAAAGATATCAATCTCTCCTTTATGATTTATTTGTTGTGTGTTTTGTTTAGAAAGACCTACCTTTTAAAGATATATTTTAAAAATCCACGTTAATGCAGATAAATGAACATGTAATGAGAGCTAGGAACATGCGATTCTATAAAAGCAAACTATTAAAGAGAGACTATTACAGTTTCTACCAGATAATACAATACAAAGCTGATTAAATGCAGGCATTAAGATTGGCCCTATGTTGATAAGTGTTGAAGCTGGGAGATAAGTATTTGAAAGATCATTGTATCATGACTATAGTTTTGTATATATTTAACTTTCCATAATAAAACGGGTTTCTTAAAAAAAAAATAGTGGGGGAAAAAATGCATCGTCTCATTCATTTATATTCAGCAGCTGTTAAGCAATTCTGAATACTGGGGGTGTCATTAATAAATGACAGGTCTTGGAATTCATATTTCTTACATGAAAGACAAATATTAGTGTCATGGTTAAGTCACCACTTCTTTGTCAGACTGCCTGGCTTCTAATCCTGGCTCTGCTGCTTACTAGCTGGGCAATTTTAAATGTTTTCATTTAAATACCAGCTTTCTGGAGACACTAGGGGAGAATCTGTTTTCTTGCCTTCCAGCTTCTAGAGGCCACCCGCAGTCCTTGGCTTGTTGGCCCTTTCCTCCATCTTCAAAGCCAGCAGCATTACCCCCCCCCCGCCCCGACCCTGCTTTCATCATCACATCTGTCTCTCTCTGAAATGAGCCAGGAAAGGCTTTATACTTTTAAGGACTCATGTGATTAGATTGGGCCCACTTGGATAATCCAGATTAATTTCCACATCTCAAAGTCCTTGACTTCAATCACATCTTTAAAGCCCCTTTGGCCATATGAGGTAACATACTTGCAGTCCTAGGGCTTAGAATGGGAACATCTTTGGAATGTTCTACTGACCACAGATTTGAAGAGGTGAAGGAAGGTGAGTGTGACTGAAGCATTGGCAGGGAGGAGATGGGGCTGGAGAGGGAGCCAGGAAGTCCTATGGATCATATCAAGAGTTGAATTTTGTCTCAACCACAGAAAAGAGTCATGGTCAGATTTACTGCCCCAAACTTGGAATCAGCCATTTCTCCAAAGAACCCTGGTTGGTAGTTTTAAAGTGGAAAATGGTATTTAGAGACTATAATCTGGACTATAGGATGTTCATTGCTATTGAATTGGCCATTGTTTTTAAGTCATTTCTGTGGACAGAGATGGGGAAAAACAGTGTTCAAGGTAAAATATTTCCTGGATTCATACTGGTAGCATCCAAGTCTATTTCTGGACTACAGGGTTTTTGCTTAATATCGTAGATCTTGTATCCAGACCTCTTTATTCCACTCCAGAAGTCTCAGTTTACAACTACACTAGTGTAATCAGCCATTTGTTTTCCCCTTCGCCATACAAAGAGTATGGGTTTCAGGGAGGAAGACCACAAAAGCAAAGTGCCATTTCTGTCACATCTATTAAGACTATTTGCTGTCATTGTGACTTATCACTTCTGCTGTTGACTTCAATTACCGGTTGAAGTTGTATTTGTCAGGTTTCTACACTGTGAAGTTGCACTTTCCCCTCCCTTTCATACTGTACTGAAAAAGTTCCTGTGAGCAGCCTGCACTTAAAGAGGAAGGAGTTCTGCTTCACCTCCTTGAGGGTGATGTATCAGCATAGGTTATTTGCAAATCTTCTGCACAGGAGATGGATCTGTTTTCCTGTACTTACTTATTCAGTCGTTTATGTCATTATGGACTCATGGATATTTATTCTATGCTTTAGGAAATAATCTAATACTATTTATTTTGTTCCTCAAGTTGTTCCTGATTTGGCTGCTGGGAGCTCTTTCAGTTGTCCCCTGTGTTCCTTTGGTGTACCCCATCACTGTGGGGTGGTTGGTTACTTATTTGTTTGTTTATTTTTGAGTACTTCCTTACTTTCTGGCACTACTGGATGTTCCAGATTCATCTTGTCTATTCCCTGCTCCATTCCTAGAATCAGCCACTTCTCTATGGAGCCCTGGTTCCTTCTGTTGGAGATGGTATTAGAAACCAAGAGTTGGCTGCCAGATGTGCTCATTGCTACTGCAGTGTCATTGCTTTTGGGGTCCTTTCAGCCAATGGAGCATGAAAACATATGTGTGGACTGCCCTGTTTGTAGACATGAGTCTCTAAATACTTTTGTGTGTAGCCATATGTATATTAAACTAAATGTGAATCCATGCTGGTATCTTTACCTCTAATCCTTTACACATGGACCACTCTAGACTTTTCCCTGCTTGTCTGGAACCTCCCACTCCAACAGGGAGAAACCTGGCTCCCACTATCTGCCAGTCATGTATTTGCTTGTTCAATACGTGTATGTGTACAGTGGTATCAGGATTTTTAACTTGCTTTATAGAAACCAACTTAATCAACTAGAGTCCAATTTGTATGTATAGTTCCTTTTGTCATAAGCCCTGAAACCAAACTGGGCCAACAGGTGCATACTTTCTTTGGGCAGGTTGAAATGAGACCCTATGACCTTGAGAATTTATCTTACCTTTTAGATCTATAGGGTGGAGAGTCCAGGCTTCCCATGGCAATTCTTCTGGCACTTGGGAACACTGGCTATTATTAAATACCCAGCATGAAGCCCAGTCAGCCTTTGCTGTCCTGACTTGGTGCAGAGAAGAGTTACTCAGTAACGTCTCAGTTTCCGAAAGGCCTCCAAAACAGATTACCACAAATGAGGAGGCTTCCAACAACAGAAGTCTGAATTCAGAAATCACGGTGTTGGCAGGGTTGCATTCCCTCCAAAGCCTCTGTGGGAAGATCCTTCCCTGCCTCTTCCAGCTCGTGGTGGCTCTGAGTGTTCCTTAGCTAGTGGCTGCGGAGCTCTAGTCTCTGCCTCCGTCCTCACACAGCTTCCTCCTTGGTGTCTGCCTGCTCTTCTGTCTCTCATAAGGATTCTTAGCATTGACTTCAGGGCCCACCTGGATAACCGGGGCTGATCTCATCTCAAGCTGTACAGGCGAAGGCAGCAGCTACGATAGGAAGAAAAGAACTTGGCTTTCAGAGATTTTTCTGTGGACTTGTAAGTTACAGTATCTCCTTGTCAAATGTCTTTTTTCAAAGTCTTCTTTGTGATCCTGAGCTCACTTAGAAAACCCCTATTTTCCTTTCCTGTCTTTCCCTTCTAATATTTTAGTTGTGCCTGAGTAAATAACAAACCCCTGATGAAGTTAGGCAAGTAGAAACAGCATCTGTGCCCTTCATGTGGCACAATCAAGTGCCAGCTGGCCTTGAACTTGGTTCCTGCAGAGACAGACTCCTCCAAGTGGGCGAACCTCTTCCTCCCTCTCTCCTTTTTCCCCTCCTTTCCTCTCCCTCCCTTCTTTTTTCTCTTTCAGTGTTTTACCATGAACATTTCTAGACACACCCAGAAGTAGTGTACGGTAACCCTCATTACTGCCCATCTGGCATCAAAAAATGATGCCCTGTACTAGTTTTGCCATACCTGGTCTACCTTCCTTCCTGCCTTTGGGGTTTTGTTTGTTTGCTTGTTTCTGGAGGGCTTTGGAGTAAATGCCAGAAATCATGTCATAATACTTCAAATATTTTTGAATGGATTTTGTTTAAGAGGTTTTTTACATAATTATAACCCTACCTAACAATGAACAAAAATTTCTTTGTATAATCTAATACTATATTCAGATTTCCAAAATCTTTCTTTAAAAAGGTTCATGTAGTTGGTTTAGTCAAAAACCCATTCTTTCTATTTGGTTTATACATCGTTTAAGTCTCTTTCAATGATAATTATGTATGCCAGATATGGATTTAATTTAATTAAGAGTGCTTTTATTTTTTCACTTTTTGCTTTTAGAGTAGCTGCATACTCTTGTACTTTTATTTGTTATTGTTACTTAAATTTATAGACAGTAAAACTGACTTTTTTTGTAAATTCTGTGAGTTTTAGAATGTGTAGATTCTTATAACCATCATCACTGTCCTGATACAAAGCAGTTCATCACCAAAAAAAAAAAACAGGAAACAAAACAAACGCTCCCTCACTCTGCCCCTAAATAGCCAAACCCTCCCCCTCCCCAATCCCTGACAACTTTGATCTGTTCTTCACCCTTATACATGTTTGCCTTTGCCAGAATGTCATATAAATAGAATTATATCATACATAACCTTTGGGACTGACTTCTGTCATTCAGACCATGCATTCGAGCCTCATCCATGTGTGTGTGTCCTTTCCTATTGCCATTGTCTGGACATACTGCAGTGTGTATATCCATTCACTGTTGATGGACATTTGTCAATAGGTTTTTATGTGAAGAAAAGTTTTTAATGTTTCTAAGGTAGATCCCTAGGGGTGTCATTGCTGGGTCATAGGGTACGTATATGTTTAATTTTATAAGAAAGTTCCAGGCTTGATTTTATAGGATGCTTTCCAGAGTGGCTGTACCGCCTTGCATTCCCACTGGCAAGGTGTGAGAGTTCCAGTAGCTCCACAGCCTTGTCAGCACTTCGTATCATCAGTTTTTTTTTTTTAGTTTGAGCCATCCTCATAGATATGTTGTTTCTGTTTTTAATGATCTAACTTCAGATTTTTGAGATAATAAAAAATTGTTTTTAATAATTATTTTATAAGTTACTGAATTACATTTATCTTTTTTTGAGTTGGAGTCTCACTCTGTCACCCAGGCTGGAGTGCAGTGGCTGCTTCTGGCCACTGCAGCCTCGACCTGCTGGGCTCTGGTGATCCTTCCACCTCAGCCTTCCAAGTAGCCGGAATTACAGGCATGTGCTACCACACCCGGCTGATTTTTTGATTTATTGTAGAGATGAGGTCTTGCCTCCCAGGCGAGTCTTGAACCCACGGACTCAGGCAATCCACTCACCTCAGCCTCCCAAAGGTGTGGGATTACAGGCTGAGCCACCGAGCCCAGCTATTACATTTATCTTATTTACCTATTATCAAAATAAATTCTTTCGATTTTCTGATAATCCTTACATTTAAATATAAATATTCTATAATGAAAAGCAAACTAAAATCAGAAAATTATACAGATAGGAATCATTCTGAAATCTCACCAATTGAGCATTCATATTTGGCAAAGGATTACAGATTAATATCTGAATACACGATGGATTCTGCAGTAGAAAATCCATTAAATTATATGCCTCTTGTGAGTGTCTCATTCCTATTTTGCCACTTGTAACCATTAGTGCCATATTTGCTTTTGTCATCAGTTTTATGCTAGATTGGATTGATCGGTGATAGATAATTCCATGAGAGCAAATTAAATGTAGCGGAGAGTAATTTCTTTGAATGCTCTAACAAGAGTGAACACCACTGTCATTTTTTAAATAGGCTGCTCCAGTGTGTCGAAGCAGTAGTCAAACTTTGCATTTGAATGCCTTTTTCCTTATTAAGACATGGTAAATTCAAGGAAGAAAACTGTGAAATTTCTGTTTGTGAAAAAAACATGCATCTTTCTCTTTGGATGACATAGGAACCGTGGCTATTGTTTGAACGTGTGGAGATGACTCCTGGGCTAGTTATTAGAATGCCACCGCTGATGTTGTTTGTCGTCTCTCCTTCCTCCCACCAGATGAAGCTGTGAAAGTGTTGGGTACACAGGTCATTGCACAGGGAGATCCTGCCTTGTAAATCCAAGCCTCACTGTGGTTTCGGCTTCTAGTTGTTGTATTATTTAAAAAACAGGGAATGGAGATTTTGGTCATCTACTTGGAAGAACAGTGACATGTAGGCTTTATTTTGTGACTTGAATTTCCTTGTTGTTGCCTCTGAAAAGTTGCTGGAGAGTTAGACCTATTGACAGACCTTCCTCTCTGATATAGGGACATCAGAAAGAGAAACGGAACTGACAAAGGAAGGTTGAGGACAAATGACCAGATGGACCTTTGGGGTTGTTGTGGTTTGAAGCCTTTGAGACCAAGTACTGGGAAGACAGGTTCAAAGTGTTAAAGAAATGGGATGGATTTCTGCAGTCAAGTCATTGTTGGTTTAGAACTAACATATTAATTGACTGTTACATCAGGTAGGGTTGGAATAAACCAGAAGTAGTGAAGGATTAATAAGGATGTTACCTTCATTGGACCTGAGCCTTTGTTTTGTTTAACAAGTTATTTATGAATCTCTTAAACTTTAGGTGTGTTGAAATTGTTTTAATAAAGTCACGTATACGTGCATATATGTTCCAGGGGCTGAGGGAAGGGGGGAAGGGAAGTATACAGGGGGCCTTTAGTCCAGGATCCTTAAAATAGCAGACTAATACACCTGCTGCCCCCTGGTGGCATTGTAGTAAACTGTGTGGTTCAAAGTTAAGGCCTTCTGGAAAACTCAGTGCTTTGTACAAACTGCAGGTGCCAAGAGGATTCTGGAAGGGGCTAGGAGATGTGATTTCTCCTTCCCCCTCTTCTCATGATTACCACCTGTATGGTCTTAGAAGAATAATTTAGTTTGAATAAAGAGTAGGTTTCACTTTCTTCAACTTTAAAATGTAATTTCTAAGATTTCTTTTAGCATCAACATCCCAATTCTCCAGTGGTATTAGCAAATGTCATGAAGCAAAAGATGTCACGTTCCATTTTTTCTTTGGCAGCTATATGCTAAAAAAAAGTTCCAGGCATTTATGTAAGAAAGTAGGTTCTAGAGTACATCCTGCAGCTGGATACAGATTCAACACTGGGCAGCAAACTGCATAAATCTATCTGCAGCACAGCCCATAATTAGTATGATGACCCTGCATTATTATGAAAAGCTTGCATCTAAAAAAAATACATTTTGGCCAGTCACAGTGGTGCATGCACCTGTAGTCCCAACTATTCATAATACTGAGGCTGGAGGATCTCTAGAGGTTAGAAATTTGAGGCCACTATGATTGCACTGTGACTAGCCATTGCACTCCAGCCCAGGCAACATAGACCTGTTTCTAAAATACGTGTATTTTCAAAAAAAATACTTGAAAATTTTTAGTTGTAGAAAAAAACAACATGCATTTTACCATCTTAACCATTTTTAAGTATACAGCAGTATTAAAAATATTCCATTGTTGTGTGACTAATCTTCAGAACATTTTTATTTTGCGAACCTGAAATTTTATATCCATTAAACAACTACTCCCCATTTTCCTCCTTCCCCAGCCCCTGGTAATCACATTCTATTTTCTGTCTCTGTGAATGTAACTGTTCTAGATACCTATATAAGTGGAATCATACAGTATTTGTCTTTTTGTGACTGGCTTATTTCACTTAGCATGATGTCCTCATGGTTCATCTGTGTTGTAGGATGGGTCAGAATCTTCTTTGTTTTAGCCTTGCTAGGGCTAACTGATATTCCATTGTGCATATATGCCACAGTTTGTTCATCCATTCCTCTGTCGATGGACACTTGGGCTGCTTCCATCTCTTCTTGTGAACACTGTGCCAGTTCCATGAGTGTGCTACATCATTTTTAGTATAACTGCATTTTCTAATGCAGAAAAGGGTTTATACAGTTTTTTTTTTCCTGGAGAAATTGTATTATAAAGAACAGCAGTCAACCATATCAGATAGCTAGCGTACAGCCTTTTGTATAGATAACCTAAAAGAGAACTAACATTCTCTGGACACAAACTGTATGCCAGTCATTGTTACATCTGTGATACATTCTTTAGTCCTTCTGATAATTCCATGACTGATAGTGATTACAATCACCTGTGACCAGAATTTGTACATATGCACATTATCTCCATAATCTCACCTCTTTGAGGTGAACACTATTATTCCCGTTTGTCAGGTGGTGGAATTGAGGCTCAGAGAGGTAAACAAGGTCACTCCTAACAAGGTCACATAGCAAACATATGGCAAGGTTTTACCTGACTTTGAATACCATATGCCCAGTTCAAAAGTGTGTGCTCTGTCCACACACCCTTTCTCCTGCCACAAGGAACAACACTATACATTTATGATCTGAAGGATAAGAGAACAATATTTTTAGGTGGCACTGCTTTATTATAATTAGAAAAACTTTTGTAATATCTTTGTGTTAAATAACAACCCTTTCAGTTTTTCTTGCAGAGACAAGGCGTCAATTCAGATAAATTCGTTGAAACATATTGCCAAGGTTTGCCTCCTGGGGAATTTTGCAAAATAAATCCCCCTACTTCTAGAAGGATGGTTCCCATGTACCAGTTCCCATGTTTCTGAGGCTGTCCTCCACTCTGTTATCATTGTCCCTTTTTTCTTTTCTTCCTCTCCTGTGGATCGGTGGAGAGCTAGGAGCGTGTCCTTCTCTCTGCTCCGCATCTCTTGAATGTCCTGGTGTTTGGGGTAGAGCTTTGATCTGCTTTGGCACTATGTTTTCACACAGCTGAAGGGCTGTAAACTGTCCTTGTAGGGGGTCATTTTCTCAGACACTCAACAAGCTCCCGGGGAGGCCAACTGCCGCACTTCCTCACATATGGGATTTTTAGATGAACAAAGAAGTAGAGATACATCATCTGGGCAAACATTTAAGCCTAAGTTTCTGTGCATGCAGGGTGACATTCCTTGGCACTTTATAAACCTAGAGATGGGGAAGGTCCCAGACTGCTTGCAGAGATTCATTCAAGGTCTTCAGTAACCCCTGACAGCAGGATGGTGGCCAGGAAATATAAAAAAGTGAGCTGACAGAAATTGCCAGTTGCCACAAAATATCCATTCTCTCCTTTTCTGGTTACTGATCCTGTTTTATTCAGTGACCTGTGCCTAAGTTATAGTGAATAAGTGGTAAACACAGTCATGTGGGACTTCAGGGAGGTTTTGGAAAAAATGGACTAAATTGGAAGTAGGGCCTTGGCTCCCACCTGCCCTTCCTCATTCCTACTCCTTTGAATGAGACTTTATGGCTGGAGCTCCCCCAGCTGTTTTCTGTCACCAAGGGCTCTTGAGAATGGAAGCCACAGGCCAGCAGCAAGATAGAAGGAGCCATTGTACTAGGCTGCACAAATGCCCACAGGTCCTTCTTGGTCCCTTACACACGTGCCAGTGCAGTGCAGCTCTACAGCTCCTCCTGTGAAGAGGTGAAGTCTCTGTCTCTACCTCTTGACCTTGGCATGGAGAGTCTGAGTGGAATGTGTAGGCTGAGCTCATGGGGGTCATCCTGATGTCTGTGTGTGTGTGTTGGGGGGGGAGTCTGAGCAGGGGAGATGCTGGTGACTGAGACTAGAAATTAGTCACATATGGAAGAATCAATCAGATAATTAACTTCACTAAAGCAAATAGGAATCAGACTTCCCAGTGTCAGAAAAGGGATTTATGAATACAGAAATGCAGAAAACTGGGATGAATCCTGTAGTGTGGATCAGGGTGAGTGTATTAGTTTGAAGTCCTGGTTTTCAATAAGTACAGGTAAATACAGAAGTAAACGTAGGTGTAAATGTACATGTGTGTATGTATATGTAAGTACAGACACATATTCCACTGAGGGAGCAGGGGGCAGATGCACCCCAACAGCAATGAGCATACCTCACACCTGGATCTTGGCTTCTAAATGCCATTTTCCACCAGAGGAATGAGGGCTTCTTGGAGAAATGGCTGATCCCAGGGCTGCGACAGGGAACATCCAAGAGGCACTTGGACCATCTTGAGCCAGAAAGCAAGAGACTTGCTCACAGAAAGATGAAGGGTCAAGGGGACTGAGAAGCCTGCTGGAATTCATTCCATCTGTCCAACTAGCACTGGATATGATAGGAAACCATAATTCCATACAGATGCAAGTAAATACATGACCACATGGCAATCTTGGTGGTGAGTGAGCTATTTGCACAAAATACTCATTGGCTATAAGGGCAAAAGAGCACCTTCGCTGTGAGCAGCCTGGCAGTTACCACCTGGATTCAGTGACCAGAGTGAACGTCATCAACAGTAGGACAAGTTGATATCATGTGCTGTCTGACAGGAGACAGAGAGGAGGGACACACAGTCATCTCTGGAAGAGTCTTGGTAAAGTTGCATGATCTGAATCTGGGCAGTAGGCAACATCAGACAAAACCAAACTGAGGGACACTCACCAAAATAAATGATCATGAGAGCCAAAGAAAAACTGAGAAATTGTTCCAGATTGAAGAAGACTAAAAAAGACATGACACCTGGATGAATTGGGATTCGGTACTGGGAGCTTTTATATAAAGCTCATATTTGGGACAGTTGAAAACACGTGAATGGGTCTGAGAGAAGGTAGTAATCCTAGTCACGGATGTTGATGTCCTGAGGTCCAGGGATGTCGTGAGGTTAGATAGATGTCCATGCAAGAAATAGACAGTGACATGCTCAGGGATAAAGAGATATCAGGTTGGCAACTAACTGATGGTTTACTCTGTGAGCAAAAACTAAACACCCACCAGTCCCCAGGGCTAAAAGCTGAAGAGCAGGAGTTGAGAGACCCCAACAGGCACGAGGCAAGGGGCAGAGGGCTGTGGTGCCCAAGGGTGCTCCGGGAGCCTCAGGATTTGTCCGGGGGGATGCTGTTTGAAGTGACCTGGAAACCTGAGGAAGATTTTGCCAGGCAGGATGCTGAGGAATGGAGAGTTGGGGGCCTTAAAGACAGTGGCAACCTTGCGAGCAGATAGAAGACCAGACTGTCCCACAGAGCAGTGTGACACATGGCTGAGTGGTGACTGGCCTCTGTGAGCCACTCCAGAATGTATCCATTGCTGAGGAACAGATCATCCCCAAAATTAGCGGCTGAAAACAAATCTTATTTTTTATTTTTATTTTTATTTTTTGAGTTGGAGTCTCACTCTGTCGCCCAGACTGGAGTGCAGTGGCCGCTCCCGGCCACCGCAGCCTCGGCCTGCTGGGCTCCGGCGATCCTTCCACCTCAGCCTTCTGAGTAGCCGGAATTACAGGCATGCGCTACCACACCCGGCTGATTTTTTGATTTATTGTAGAAATGAGGTCTCGCTGCCCCGGCGGGTCTCAAACCCGTGGGCTCAGGCAATCCACTCACCTCAGTCTCCCAAAGGCGCGGGATTACAGGCTGAGCCACCAAGCCCGACTGAAGACAAATCTTATCCCATGATTTCCATGGGTCAGGATTTGGGAACTTCCTGGCTGTGAGATTCTAGCCTGGGGTCCCTCACAGGCTGCGGCTGGGCTGTGGGGATCTCCAGGTTGACTTGGAGAGACTGGGTCCCTTCTGGCTGTGGGTGGAGACCTCAGTTTCTCCCCGCATGGTGTCTCTGTGAAGGGGCTCACAAATGGCAGCTGGCCTCCCTCAGAGGGAGGGATCTGAGAGAGACTTGGGAGTTCCCGAGACAGAAGCCACAGTCTTTTTATAACCTAATTCCATCACTTCCTCTGTGTCCTGTTTGTTGGCAGTGAGACACTAAACCTCTGCTCAAGGGACAGGAGCCACACAAGGACAGGAGTGCCAGGGGATGCCTGCCAGAGCTCCCCATGCCCGGCAGGCAGGGCACGGCCTGGTATGCATCTGGGAGAGTTCACCCCAGCTTTGGCAGAGAGGAGGTCATCCAGGATAGAACTGAGTGGGGGACAAGGAAGAGGTGTCATTGTCACTGTAAACAACCGCTCAGGCAGTCAGGGAGGGAAGGCCGGTCACAGACTTGAGTGGTTAGAAACCAGCTTATACAGAGAGGGTTTTGCAAAATCCCTTTGCTGCGAGAGCTACAAGGCAATGACCTCGTTTTCAAAACACATTTTCAAGTTGTGAAACACCAGGGCTGTTATTTTTCAGTTATGTCTTATAAGCACTGCTTGGCCTTGACTGTCAGGAGTTGAATGCGCAAATGAAAGCAGTTAACATGGTCAGGTAGGTTAACTGGACCCAGCTTTAAAATCCGAACTAATCCCTTTTGTGAGACGACACTCTGATCTTTAGTCATGATGGTTAAAGGATTGTGTCCTTTTGAAATCTTTCCCCTTTTTTAAAAGTCTGACCCGGACACACATTACTTTAAAGAATGAAGTTTTCACAAAGGCTTTGGATTTTTAATTTCCGGCAGGTCTATCACCAAGCCAATCTAAAGGAGATGAACTGTGAGTTCTGGGAGTGGAGCTGGCCATGCAATGGCTATAACAGGGTCAGAGATGGGGTGGGGTGGGAGAGTGCAGGGTGTTAGGCCATCCCTTGTGAAGTATTATAGAGGGAAAAGTCGTTCAGGTCTGTATCTCTCCAGTCTTTTCCTTGCATTATTGTGTTTAAAATTAAAGACAAACAACCATCCTTTAAGCCTGTATGTTCACTGGGAATATCGGTGGTGTAGTGTGTGGTTAAAATCCTGCTTCTGGAAGGGTGACCTGGCTCCCCTCCACTGTGAAGACCCAGCATGACTGCATTCAGGTACCCCCAGGGCAGGGCACTTGCAGCCACGACATGCGTTGTGCTGGTGACACCAGGTGTTGAAAGTTAAGAATGTAATTTATTCCACACTTTACAAATGGTGATTCTTGTCATACTTAATATTTTTACTCTGGAATCATTTGAATCATAAGAGCATAAAAACGTAATGCTCTTAGACAACATGTATGCAGCATTACTGTTTAGGGAATGATCTTTGATGGGGAAATGGGAAGGGCTACCTTGAGTTGTCCTGAGGGTTTTGTATAATCTTCATTTCTAGGTATTTTGTTTTCCTTTCTGTATAATTTGGACACTTAAAAGCATTTTTTAAAAAGATAAGTTTGTATAAATGTTAAGTCTTTAAAACTTGGGAAATTTGCTTTTCTGGTTAACTGAACTTTCCATGTAGATGAAGGTTAGGCAGGCATCTTTTTTAGACAATCCTGTGAAAATAGATTCATGTACCTTCTCTGTTTGTACAGTATACCGAGCACAGTGACTGATTCCTCTTTTATCGAAAAGTTTGTAAATCAAGAACATCACTATAAACTGAAAGACCCTTGCCACAATCAGTGGCTACCCAGAACTTGTTAAAATGTTGTATTTTATTTTAAATACAGGTTCCTGCTCCCAGACTCTCTTGAGGAGGGGCCCAGAATATCAGTGCTGAGGCTTCACCTGTGTTCTGGGAGCTCAGTGGGCTGGCAGGATGGGGGGAACAGGGAGCTGCAGGCCCAGTCCCAGCAGCCACATGTCCTGCTGGCCTGACCTCTCTCCTCCTGTCACCATCCTTGGACTCTCAGTAGCCCACGGGCTCCCAGGAGCTCCTGGTTCCTGCACTTTCCCACCCAGTGCCTCAGCTCATGCTTCCAGCCTGAAAAGTTACTCCCCCTTCTCTTCCCACGATGACCTTTACCCCCCATCAGGGTTGGTTCATGATGTTCAGTTAGGGACGGCATCCGTATCACCCACAATCAGAATCCGTCCCCTTTTCTTGTTCCTCATGGCACACTGTACACTCCCTTCACTATGGCATTCACCACACCGTGTTCTAACAGTATATTTTATCTGTGAATGCCATAGTGAAGGGGGTGTACAGTGTGCCACGAGGAACAAGAAAAGGGGACTGATTCTGATTGTGGGTGACATGGATGCTGTCCCTGATAAATTTTATCAGCCTCGACCTCCTGGGCTCCAGCGATCCTTCCGCTCAGCCTTCCAAGTAGCTGGAACTACAGGGGCGTGCTACCACGCCCGGCTAATTTTTTTTGATTTATTGTAGAGATGAGGTCTTGCCAAGTTGCCCAGGCGGGTCTTGAACCCATGGGCTCAGGCAATTCACTCACCTCGGCCTCCCAAAGCACGGGATTACAGGTTGAGCCACCGAGCCCGGCCAACTTAGAGTTTTTAACTGAGGTTGAGTTCACATAACAGAAAATCATTTTAATAGTGAAGAATCCCGTGATTATTTAGTACATTCCCAGTGTTGTGCGGCCATCACCTCTGTCTAGTTCCAGAACGTTTTCATCATCCCAAGAAAGAAAAGCCCGTCTACACCAAGCTGTCCCTCCCACACCTCACTTCCCTCAGCTTCCGGCAGCTCCCCGTGCCCTTTCTGTCATTGTGGCTGTCCTTATTCCAGGTGTCCTGAGCCAGTGGACTCTTGCCACACACATTGTGCCTGGGCCCTCCCACTTAGCATCGTGTGTGTGTAGCGTGGGTCACTACATTAGGGCTGCTGCAACAAAGTCCCACAGGCGCTTCAGCAACAGAATTTTCTCACGGTTCAGGGTGAGAAGTCCAAGGCCAGGATGCCGCCAGGGTTGGTTCCTCCTGAGGCCTCTCTCCTTGGCTTGCGGACGGCTGCCTTCCCCGTGTCTGCATGTGGTCTTTCCCTTGTGCTGTGTGCACACACACATCCCTGGTGCTTCTTGGTGTGCCCACATTTCCTCCTCTTATAAGGACTCTGGTCAGACTGGATTGGAAAATAAGATCAAAAGACCTCATTTGACCTCAGTCACCCTTTAAAGGTCCTATCTCTAAACACAGTCAGTTGAGGTACTGGGGGTTGGGACTTCAGCCTGTGGATTTTGAGGGACGTAGTTCAGCCCACAGCAATCAGTGTATCTTTTTTACAACTTCATTCACGCACCATTTCCTACTGCAGAGCTCTTTGGGTTCACGTCCCAGCCTCCTCCTAGACTTTGATCTTGGGAGCAGAGCCCTTGTCTGCATTCTCCCAGCCTCAGTGAGTGCTGGTGCCAGGGTCCAGTGATTATGCCGGCAGCAGGGAGCTGAGTGTGAATGTCTCCGGCCAGGGCTCTCCTCTTTCTCTGCCTGCAGTGAGTACACAGTACGTGGGCGTGTGTGGAACTATGAACTGATGGTCCCCAGACAGCTGGTATTCCTGTTAGTGGGGAGAGTTTAAACTAAATATTGCGAGCCGTCTTGTCACTTCTTTGTGATCAAAATAGAGAAAAGAAACTGAGAATACCAAGGACCATTCGAACGAACGGACTTTATTTTCTCCACACATCACGTGTTGCATTATGAGGAACAAAGGGGGGTTAAGGTGGGTCACCTGTCCTTCAGGAATTTAGGACTGCAGTGTTGGCTAGGATGTGACTAAGATACAGAAAGTCAGAGGCAGCTTGTGGTGGAGGTAGAGTCTGAGCTGGGATGTTGGGGGTGGGTTGTATTTGGGTGAGAAGACATAAACGGGACGTTCCAGGTGGTTTAAAAATGGTGAGGAGTGGGGGAAGCTAGGGAATGTTCCAGAGCATCCGCAGGCCAGTGTGGTGGAGCTTGGCTATGATTGCAGGGTGGGGCGTCAGGCTGGGAGGCCAGCTTACTGCCATATCTCACAGCTATCTAATGAAGGGACATGCTGAGTGTCACTAGGGAGCCACTGAAGGGCTTGGGCTTTGCCTTAGGAAGATCTGGGTGGCCTTGGGGTGAGGGGCAGGGTGGAAGCATCCTGGGGAGGAGACCCAGATTAGAAAGGGGAGCAGTTTGTAGGTGTTGAGAACAGGTTGTGAAAGTCCCCTAGGTGTGGAGGAGACCATGGAAAGGGCTGGGGCTGAGGGGTATGTCGGGGCAAGGCAGCTCTGAGAAGGACTGGATGGGCTCCGGGGAGAATGAGGAGACCAGCCTGAGCGAGACGGCATATGAGGGTTGAGTGGCACACCCAGGGCAGCTGTCCCACAGGTCCCCAGGCCTGAGTACAGTTGGCGAAGGCCAAGAGAAGACTCGAGATCCCCAGACAGAGAGGTGGAGAAAGGAGGTGGCGTCCAGGCAGGGCAGGCTTCGGTGCTGTTTAGGGTTTCATGCTGATGTGTCTCTATTTGCCACGGCTGCCAGAGCAAAGTCCTACAGACTGGCTGGCTGAAACCATGGACGTTTACTCCTCACGGTTTTGGAGGCTGGAAGTCCCAGATCAAGGTGCCAGCAGGGTTGGTGGCCCCTGAGGCCGCCCTCCTTGGCTTGAAGATGGCCGTCTTCGTGCATCTTCCTGTGTCTTCATGTGGCCTTCCGTCTGTGAGTTGTGTCCTCTTCTCTTACGAGGACAGCAGTCCTCCTAGATTAGAGCCCACCTAAGTCATCGCACTTTAACATAATCACCCCGTGAAGACCTTATCTCCAAATACAGCCAGATTCTGAGCTGTAGGGGCTAGAATGCCAGCATATGAATTTGAATTCAGCCCTAATAGATGTGATGTGAACATTTGATGATCTACGATTATGCGAACTTTGCTTGCAATTCAAGGTAAATAGCCTTTGATTAGTACTTGGTGATGGGGACCCAGGCAGGGGATGGGAGCCCCTTTGTTCTGGAGTTCAGAGCTTGAACTCGAGTCAGACCACCGAGTGCAGGCCCCTGCTGTCTGAATACCAGTTGTCTGACTCTGGGCGAGCTGCCCGTACCTGTCCCAGTTTCCCCAGAAGGAGCTGCCATAGGCTGCTGTGAAGATGGGTGAAGTGTGTTGGGTGCCTCCTGTGTGCTGTGTGAGTGCTGGGCGTGAACGTTGCTGATACCAGGTGTGGAGAGAATGGTGCTCATGCAAGGACATTTTTTCTGTGCACAACTGTAGTGCGTTTATGCAAGTGGAAGTGAAGACTTGGTCTTCCACTGAAGTAAGCTGGATAGAATATCTAGGGTGTTTCTACCAAGGTCCACACAGGCAGTGGGCAGGGGCTTGCCGTTTTATAGAAAGGGTCACAGTGAGTTCTATGAACTTCAGCACTTTGAGCCTTGGGGTGGGGCCTGTGAGGCTGGCAGGCTGAGCTTATAGCCACCTAAGGGTTCTGGCTGAGTGGGGCCACCCAGGGGCCTCCCGGGATCCAGTCCTTTTGAGTCCACGACGGCACACAGCCTCGCGGGAGCCCTGGCACTGAGGCTATTTCCAGTTCCTCTCCGGACAGGGGGACTCTGGAGTGTGACGCCAGAGCAGAATTAGTGCTTTTCTATTCGCTGTTTATTTCTCTCAGAACAACTCCTGTAGGTTGGACGCACCCATGCCAGGAACCTGTCCTTTCTCAGGGGGTGCCCACCCCTCTGGAAAGCCCTGGGACAGAGAAGGAAGCTGAGTTGAGCGGTTTGGTCATCTGCCAGTGCCACAGGCCTAGGCCCCCCTCTGAGCAGCTCCCCCACACCTCGAGGGCACCGGGGAGAGGAGTGAAGCGCATCCTGGGCACCGTGGTCAAGTGCCTGTAAGTATGGGAGGCTCTGCCCGCAGGGGTACTGGCTTCCGAGGCTAGCGCTCGCTCCATCTGCGACGAGGACCACCGCCACTGCACATCCCTGAATCTCGTCTCGCTTCAGTGTTGCAGCCCCAGATGAGAGGAGCCCTCTGTGACAAGACACAGCATTCAGATGGGCAGAAGTGGGGTGCTGGGCAAGGGGCAGGACCTCCCTGAACGCCCGCTTAACAGTGACCGGGAGTGGCAGCTCTCTGGCCTCTCCTGACCGATAGGGAAATCTTGCTTAGGCCATAAAATGATAACCAAGAGAAAATACAAAACAAAGTTCAGGGAGAGTTCTGTGGACGATTGATGGTGAAGTAATAGGAGCAGTATGCCTGGCAATACCGAAACCAAGAGGTGACATGTCCTAGGAGCATTCGTGTTTGATGGGACACGGGTGAGCGCAGCCTCTGGCTTCCCAAGAGAACAGAGTCAGGGATGGGGGAGAAGAGGCCGTGCTCTGTGCTGTGTGGCAGGGCTGTGATTGGATGCAATGACAGCCCACCACCCTGGGCCCTGGAGGAGGTGCGAGGTGTGCAGCCTGGGCTGTTGAAGATGCTCCCAATTTCAAACATTCTGACCCACTTTTCTCACATACACATCAACCTTGTCAGATCACATGTCCTGGTCCTTTAGAAAAAAACCCCGATTGTACTCTAGGACGCTGTGTCCCAGGAAAACACTTCCCCACAAAACCTCAGCCAGGAGTCTGGGAAAACAGAGATAGATTATATGAGGAAATGGAAATGTCTAGAACAAAACCCCAGCAAGCTTAGGGATCTCACGGGTCAAGGGACAGCAAATGAGGAGACCTCCCAGCTATCTTCATCCAGATGGGAAGGGAGAGGAACAGATGCGCCAGTTGGCAAAGAAGATAGGGGCTACACTTCATGGAGTACTCGCATGTTGCCAAAAAGCAAGTGGAAGCCGGTCTCGGTGGCTCAGCCTGTAATCCCGCGCCTTTGGAAGGCTGAGGTGAGTGGATTGCCGGGTTCGAGACCCACCTGAGCAACTTGGCTAGACCTCATCTCTACAATAAATCACAATGAGTTGGATGTGATAGCACATGCCTGTAGTTCCAGCTACTTGGAAGGCTGAGGCAGAAGGATCGCCGGAGCCCAGCAGGTCGAGGCTGCGGTGGCCGGGAGCGGCCACTGCACTCCAGTCTGGGCGACAGAGTGAGACTCCAACTCAAAAAAAAAAAAAAAGCAAGTGGAATCTTGGTGGATAACAGGACTTTGTTCAAGTGCTGATGTTTGGGAGGTTTTTTTCTTTCCTTGTAAATCAATTTAAAAAATATTTGCATACAGTAAAATGCACCTATTTATTATTTAAAGTTCAGGGAATGTTTTTTAAAGGTTCGATGGATTTGACAAATGTCTGTAGTCATGTAATCACCACCTCAATCAAGGTTCCCTAGAACCTTCTCTACACCCCTTTGAAGTAAGTGGGCCTCCTTCATCTGCGCCTGCCCCAGCGGCCCCTGCTCTGTCTCCACGATGTACCTTTTCCAGAATGTCAGTGGAATCACATGGGATTAGGCTCTTGTGTCTGGCTTCTTTCGGCATACCCATGCGAAGTTTGTCCATGTGAGTGTATACGTACACCCCACCTTAAGCATCCTTGGGTTGAGGGATGTTTGAGTTCCTTCCAATTTCCCTCCAGTTATGGGTTATTATGACTAGAAATGCTATAGACATTTGTGAACATTCACACTTATTTTTTACTTTAGGAATAACAGTTTTTATTTTTTAACTCATATACATAACTGAATTACATGCAGTACAAGACCTTTTTCACAGCTAGATTTCTTTTCTTTAAGACTTTCACATCTTCATGAATGATTACATTTATGATAGAAATAGCTTTAATGTTATTTTAATTTTCACAGTGAATGCTATACACAATTGCATTACTTTAATAGCTTTATTGATATATAACTTACATATCATACAATTCACCCATTAATAATGTACAATCTAGTGGTTTTTCGTATGTTCACAGAGCCGTGCACTGTCACCACAATCAATTTAGAACATTTTCATCATCCAGTAAAGAAACTGCACAGTGCACAGCCATCAGTGGTCCCTCTCTATTTCTCTCCACCCCATCCTCTTCCCTGACGCCCCCCAACCCTCCCCACCCCCATCTCCCTGATGACCCCACTCGTATTGTTTGTGTTGCTATATGTTTACATATTCTGGATTTTTTTTCGACTCCCCCCATCTAATTGTGATTGTGTGTCTTTTGACCACCTCTCCCTCCTACCCCCATCTACTCCAGCCTCTGGGAACCACCACTCAGCTGTCTCTGTCTAGAAGATCAGCTTTTTCAGATTCCTCATATGAACGAGAACACACAGTATTTTTCTTTCAGTGCCTGGCTTATTTCACTTAACGTAATGCCCTCCGGTTGTGTGTGTGTACGAGCTCATTCCCAAGAGTGAGATTGCTGTGTTGTATGGTAAATGTATGTTTAACTTTATAAGACACCGTCAAATGGGTTTTTGGAGTTCTGTATCATTTTGAATTCCCAGAAATAATGTATGAGTGTTTCACTTGCCAACACTTGATATGAATAGTCTTCGATTTTAACCATTCTCATAGGTATACAATCGTTGTGGGATTTTGCATTTCCCTAATGACTAATGATGGTGAGCATCATTTCCTGTGCTTACCTGAGATTCCTATATCTTTGGTAAAGAGTCAGTTTAAATATTTTACCCATTTTTATTTGTTTGTTTGAAGATAGGGTCTCACTTTGTTGCCCAGGCTCGTCCTCCCATTTCAGCCTCCTAAGTTTCTGGAACTACAGCACTTGGCTGTTTTTGCCCATTTAGGTCATTTTTCTTCTTCAGTTATAAGAGTTCTTTGAATATTCTGGATACAAGTCCTTTATCAGATGTATGTTTTGCAGATATATTTTCTCCCAGTCTGTATTTGCCTCTACATATACTTACCTGAGTTTTTTTTTTTTTTTTTTGAGCAGGAGCCTCACTCTGTCACCCAGGCTGGAGTGCAGTGGCACACTCACTGCCACCCCAGTGTGGACCTGCTGGGCTCTGGCAATCCTTCCGCCCTAGCCTTCCAAGTAGCCTATAGGCACATGCTACCATGCCCAGCTAATTTTTGACTTATTGTAGAGACGACAGCTCACCAAGTTGCCTGGGCTGGTCTCGAACCTGTGGGCTCAGGCAGTCCACTCACTTTGGCCTCCCAAAGTGCTGGGATTGCAGGCTGAGCCACCAAGCCCGGCATCTGGGTCTTTTGAGAGCAGATGTCTTTTTGAAATTTTGATGAAGTCAAAACTTATTCATATTTTCATATTATTATTTGTGCTTTTTTGTGTCTTGTCATAAGTTTTCTTTTCTAAAAGGTGTATCTCTTACATTTGGGTACATTTTGTGTTAATTTAGGCATATGAAATGAGATAAACAAGTTTGTATTAATTCTGTTTTGCCTATGGATATGCAGTTGTTCCAGCACCATTTGTTTAAAAAGTCATTCTCCACTGAATTACCTTGGCAGCTTTATTGAAAATAGTTGACCCTACAAATGTGAGTCTACTTCTGGACTCTCTGTTCTATTCCACCGATTTTTTTTTAATAGATGTAATTCACATACCATAAATTCACCATTTTAAAGTGTGCTAATGGGTGGTTTTTTAGCATATTCACAAGGTTGTGCAACCATCACCACTAATTCCATGTTATTTTCATTACCCCAAAAAGAAGTCCCATTTATCTTGATGCCTGTCTTTTCTCTAATTCCATACTGTCTTGTTTAATGTAGCTTTGTAGTAAGTATTGAAATACAAACTTTGTTAAGCTTTTTCAATATTTTTTTGGCTATTCCTCAAATCTTTTTTTTTTAATCAATATTTTTTGTTATGATATTGTGGGGTACAGTTAAGGGTTAGGTATACAAATATGCTTCGTTTAGGCACCCTTGTTGATAAGAGGTGTCTCCCTGTCCCCAGATAGATATTTACTACCGTTAATCCCA
>NW_007070545.1:0-2762 GCF_000164805.1 Carlito syrichta
AGGAATTTACGGCCTTTGTTGTCTTTGTTAGGTTCCCTAGTGTTGGCGCCATCTCGGGAGACATCCTTCTGGCTGTTCCCCGTGCCTTTCAGACTGAATGGCTTATAAATGACAGACATTTATTTCCCACAGTTCTGGAGGCTGGAAGTTCAAAGTCAGGTGTCGGCATGGTCGGGCTGTGGTGAGGGCCCTCTTCCGGTTGCAGACTCCTGACCTCTCCTCGTATCCTAATACGACAGAAAGAGCTAGCTTCTGGCCTCTTCCTACGTAGGCACTCCTCCCATCATGGGGGCCCCACCCTCATGCTCTCATCACCTACCAAGAGCCCCCCTTCTAATACCATCCCATGGGGATTAGGGTTTCAATGTATGAATCTGAGGGGGCACAAACATTCAGTCCATTACCCTTGGCCTAAACTCAGTAAAGGCAGTGACTTTGTGTCCTTCCCACTGCCTCCCAGCACCTGACACAGAGACAGGCATGTAATAACTGCTCAATACATATCTGTGGAAAGAAAGAAAGAATGAATGAATGAATGACTCATCGTCTATTAGTACACAAAAGAAGAAGGCTCAGAGATGTTCAGCGACCTGCGTGGCACTGCCCAGCCACCCAGAGGCACTGCAAGGCCTAGAACTCCAAGCTTGCGGTGGCCAAAACATCCTTGGGCATCGAAGATATCGCTTCAAAGCACGGTGGAGAGGTTGAGAGGCGAGAAAAAAGGATGTGAAGTCACTCCTGCATTCCAGACTTGTACAGAGGAAGACAAAACCACATGCTTTAAAAGGTTGTTGACAGCCCTCCCACGCCGTCGCCAGCACTAGCTCTCCCCAGGTTCCAGCTCCAGCGTCACCTTCTCTTTGAAATAACAGTCTCCTCGGAGTTTGTCTCTTCTCTAGCCCTGCAGATTTGATGAGGGGTTTGCTGTCTGCAGCTGGACGTCGGGCTGTCGGCTCCAAGGGAACAGGAGCTCTGGTCCGATCTGTATCCTCAGGGCCTAGAACAGTGCCTGGCACCTCATAGGCACCCAAGAAGTAGCTCTCGGATCAATGAAGATGCATGAATACATGCATTTGCTTCTTTTTGCATACCCTGGATTCTCCTCCCGCCTTAAAAACCTGTAATCTTACAGGGTGATGTTATTATTACAGTTGGAAGTGATAACGACAGGCCTGCTTCTGGAAAGGTCAAAGGCGGCCGGAAAAGTGAAAATTTAAATTTAAAAATTCATGGGCACGGATGAGTGTGCAGCAGTGGGGAGCACTCAGCCCTGGTGCGGCGGGGAGAGGAGAGTCTCAACCCCAAAATGCTTCTCTGAAAAGAAGCTCTGTCTTCCCACATGCTTGCCACAGTCGATGCTGTCCAGGCTTTAGAATTCTGGCAATCTGGCAGGCGAGAAACTGTCTTCTGCAATAACTGGATGGAGCTATAATTGAGACATGGTAAGTGGCACATTTTCAAGATGTACCCTTTGAAATATGGATGCAGCCGAGAAACCACCACCACAATCGAGATAATGAACACTTGGATCCACTGCAAAAGTTTCCTTGTGGCCCTTGGTAATCTCGCCCTCTAGGACACCTTCCTCATCCACCGCCAGGCAGCCACTGACCTGTCTCTGTAGATTAGTTTGCCTTTTAAAGCATTTAGTACAATTCCATCCAGGTTGCTGCGAAGTTCATGATTTTGTTCTTCTGTATGGCTGCATAATATATTCCATTGTGTGTATGTACCACATTTTAAAAAGCTAGTCCTCTTTTGATGGGCGGCACGGTTGGTTCCATGTTCTTGCTATTGTGAGCAAGGCTGCGATGAACATACGTGTGCCGGTATCTTTTTTATAGAGTGATTTGAGTTCTTCCGGGAATATTCCCAGTAGGGGGATTGTGGGGTCATATGGGAGGTCGATTTTTAGGACTTTTAGGTATCGTCACAGTGTTTTCCACAGAGGCTGTACTAGTATACTGAGTGATCTTTCACAGAAACAAAGAATTGAGTACCACATGTTCTCACTCATAGTGGACCTTGAACAACTGCTGCAATACTACAAGAAAAGGATTGACTGTAGCGGGGAACCAAACTGCACATACTCTTTTTTGTTTGACTTACTTCACTGAGTGTAATTATTTTGAGTTTCATCCATGTCGTTGTATGGATCGGTCATTCGTTTTTTAAATTTAGAGCCATATAACTATACCGTAAGTTATTTATACATTTACCTATTAATGGAAAATCGGCTCATTCCAGGTCGTGGCCATTACAAACAAAGCCAATGTGGACATTTGTATGTGTCTTTGTGTGAACATATACTTTCACCTTTCTTGGATATACAGCTGCGTTGAGTGGGATGGCAGCTAGATCGAGTGACAGTGTGAATCAAGCATTTAAGAGTCTGTCGAGCTTTTCCAAGGTGGTTGCAGAGTTTTGAAGCTCACCGCAGGGCAGAGGTGCGCTGGTCCCTCCACGTCCTTGCCAAGAACGCATGCGGTCAGTCTTTTGTGCCTTCGTCATCCTCGTAGGCAAGTGGTGATTTTTCACTGTGCACTTTTAGTTTGCATTCCATGTGTTTGTTTGCCAACCATCTATCTTCTTTGGTGAACAGTCTCATTAGGTCTTTTGGGTTGCCAGTTTTATCATTTTTGAGTTTTGGGAGTTCATTACATATTCTGGATGCAAATGTTTAAACAAACATTGTGAATATTTTCTCCCATTCTGCAGGGGTTTTTCTTTTCTTTTTTTTTTTTTTGAGTCAGAGTCTCACA